>NW_028290846.1:0-270000 GCF_964205215.1 Stylophora pistillata
GTAGTGGCACGCCTGCAATTGAGAGGCTGTGCACTGTGAGGCACATGTGCTAAAGAAGGCGGTCAGTCTTGTACTCACGCCTGCCACTTCCACGAAACACATCACCACGCGGCCAAAACGGATTCCCGGGTGCAGTAGATAGTCCCAGGGGAGTTGGAGAGTAGTCGGGCACCTCCTGCCAAATCACGGCGGCCGTAGTGGCACGCCTGCGAGTGAGAGGCTGTGCACTATGAGGCACATGTGCTAAAGAAGGCGGTGAGCCTTGTCCTCACGCCTGCCACTTCCACCAAACGCATGACAACGCCACCAAAATGAAATCCCAGGTGCACTAGACCCAGGGAAACCTCGGCAATAGACGCGCAACTCCGGGAAAGCACGGGCGACGGAGTGGCATGCGTGAGAGTGAGAGGCTGTGCAAGGTGTACGGGCTGAGCCTTGTACTCACGCCTGCCACTTCCACGAAACACATCACCACGCGGCCAAAACTTATTCCCGGGTGAAGTAGATAGTCCCAGGGGAGTTGGGGAGTAGGCGCGCACCTCCTGCCAGATCACGGCGGCCGTAGTGGCACGCCTGCGAGTGAGAGGCTGTGCACTATGAGGCACATGTGCTAAAGAAGGCGGTGAGCCTTGTACTCACGCCTGCCACTTCCACCAAACGCATGACAACGCCACCAAAATGAAATCCCAGGTGCACTAGACCCAGGGAAACCTCGGCAATAGACGCGCAACTCCGGGAAAGCACGGGCGACGGAGTGGCATGCGTGAGAGTGAGAGGCTGTGCAAGGTGTAAGGGCTGAGCCTTGTACTCACGCCTGCCACTTCCACGAAACACATCACTACGCGGCAAGAACGGGTTCCCGGGTGCAGTAGATAGTCCCAGGGGAGTTGGAGAGTAGTCGGGCACCTCCTGCCAAATCACGGCAGCCGTAGTGGCACGCCTGCAATTGAGAGGCTGTGCACTGTGAGGCACATGTGCTAAAGAAGGCGGTCAGTCTTGTACTCACGCCTGCCACTTCCACGAAACACATCACCACGCGGCCAAAACGGATTCCCGGGTGCAGTAGATAGTCCCAGGGGAGTTGGAGAGTAGTCGGGCACCTCCTGCCAAATCACGGCGGCCGTAGTGGCACGCCTGCGAGTGAGAGGCTGTGCACTATGAGGCACATGTGCTAAAGAAGGCGGTGAGCCTTGTCCTCACGCCTGCCACTTCCACCAAACGCATGACAACGCCACCAAAATGAAATCCCAGGTGCACTAGACCCAGGGAAACCTCGGCAATAGACGCGCAACTCCGGGAAAGCACGGGCGACGGAGTGGCATGCGTGAGAGTGAGAGGCTGTGCAAGGTGTACGGGCTGAGCCTTGTACTCACGCCTGCCACTTCCACGAAACACATCACCACGCGGCCAAAACTTATTCCCGGGTGAAGTAGATAGTCCCAGGGGAGTTGGGGAGTAGGCGCGCACCTCCTGCCAGATCACGGCGGCCGTAGTGGCACGCCTGCGAGTGAGAGGCTGTGCACTATGAGGCACATGTGCTAAAGAAGGCGGTGAGCCTTGTACTCACGCCTGCCACTTCCACCAAACGCATGACAACGCCACCAAAATGAAATCCCAGGTGCACTAGACCCAGGGAAACCTCGGCAATAGACGCGCAACTCCGGGAAAGCACGGGCGACGGAGTGGCATGCGTGAGAGTGAGAGGCTGTGCAAGGTGTACGGGCTGAGCCTTGTACTCACGCCTGCCACTTCCACGAAACACATCACTACGCGGCAAGAACGGGTTCCCGGGTGCAGTAGATAGTCCCAGGGGAGTTGGAGAGTAGTCGGGCACCTCCTGCCAAATCACGGCAGCCGTAGTGGCACGCCTGCAATTGAGAGGCTGTGCACTGTGAGGCACATGTGCTAAAGAAGGCGGTCAGTCTTGTACTCACGCCTGCCACTTCCACGAAACACATCACCACGCGGCCAAAACGGATTCCCGGGTGCAGTAGATAGTCCCAGGGGAGTTGGAGAGTAGTCGGGCACCTCCTGCCAAATCACGGCGGCCGTAGTGGCACGCCTGCGAGTGAGAGGCTGTGCACTATGAGGCACATGTGCTAAAGAAGGCGGTGAGCCTTGTACTCACGCCTGCCACTTCCACCAAACGCATGACAACGCCACCAAAATGAAATCCCAGGTGCACTAGACCCAGGGAAACCTCGGCAATAGACGCGCAACTCCGGGAAAGCACGGGCGACGGAGTGGCATGCGTGAGAGTGAGAGGCTGTGCAAGGTGTACGGGCTGAGCCTTGTACTCACGCCTGCCACTTCCACGAAACACATCACCACGCGGCCAAAACTTATTCCCGGGTGAAGTAGATAGTCCCAGGGGAGTTGGGGAGTAGGCGCGCACCTCCTGCCAGATCACGGCGGCCGTAGTGGCACGCCTGCGAGTGAGAGGCTGTGCACTATGAGGCACATGTGCTAAAGAAGGCGGTGAGCCTTGTACTCACGCCTGCCACTTCCACCAAACGCATGACAACGCCACCAAAATGAAATCCCAGGTGCACTAGACGCAGGGAAACCTCGGCAATAGACGCGCAACTCCGGGAAAGCACGGGCGACGGAGTGGCATGCGTGAGAGTGAGAGGCTGTGCAAGGTGTAAGGGCTGAGCCTTGTACTCACGCCTGCCACTTCCACGAAACACATCACTACGCGGCAAGAACGGGTTCCCGGGTGCAGTAGATAGTCCCAGGGGAGTTGGAGAGTAGTCGGGCACCTCCTGCCAAATCACGGCAGCCGTAGTGGCACGCCTGCAATTGAGAGGCTGTGCACTGTGAGGCACATGTGCTAAAGAAGGCGGTCAGTCTTGTACTCACGCCTGCCACTTCCACGAAACACATCACCACGCGGCCAAAACGGATTCCCGGGTGCAGTAGATAGTCCCAGGGGAGTTGGAGAGTAGTCGGGCACCTCCTGCCAAATCACGGCGGCCGTAGTGGCACGCCTGCGAGTGAGAGGCTGTGCACTATGAGGCACATGTGCTAAAGAAGGCGGTGAGCCTTGTCCTCACGCCTGCCACTTCCACCAAACGCATGACAACGCCACCAAAATGAAATCCCAGGTGCACTAGACCCAGGGAAACCTCGGCAATAGACGCGCAACTCCGGGAAAGCACGGGCGACGGAGTGGCATGCGTGAGAGTGAGAGGCTGTGCAAGGTGTACGGGCTGAGCCTTGTACTCACGCCTGCCACTTCCACGAAACACATCACCACGCGGCCAAAACTTATTCCCGGGTGAAGTAGATAGTCCCAGGGGAGTTGGGGAGTAGGCGCGCACCTCCTGCCAGATCACGGCGGCCGTAGTGGCACGCCTGCGAGTGAGAGGCTGTGCACTATGAGGCACATGTGCTAAAGAAGGCGGTGAGCCTTGTACTCACGCCTGCCACTTCCACCAAACGCATGACAACGCCACCAAAATGAAATCCCAGGTGCACTAGACCCAGGGAAACCTCGGCAATAGACGCGCAACTCCGGGAAAGCACGGGCGACGGAGTGGCATGCGTGAGAGTGAGAGGCTGTGCAAGGTGTACGGGCTGAGCCTTGTACTCACGCCTGCCACTTCCACGAAACACATCACCACGCGGCCAAAACTTATTCCCGGGTGAAGTAGATAGTCCCAGGGGAGTTGGGGAGTAGGCGCGCACCTCCTGCCAGATCACGGCGGCCGTAGTGGCACGCCTGCGAGTGAGAGGCTGTGCACTATGAGGCACATGTGCTAAAGAAGGCGGTGAGCCTTGTACTCACGCCTGCCACTTCCACCAAACGCATGACAACGCCACCAAAATGAAATCCCAGGTGCACTAGACGCAGGGAAACCTCGGCAATAGACGCGCAACTCCGGGAAAGCACGGGCGACGAAGTGGCATGCGTGAGAGTGAGAGGCTGTGCAAGGTGTAAGGGCTGAGCCTTGTACTCACGCCTGCCACTTCCACGAAACACATCACTACGCGGCAAGAACGGGTTCCCGGGTGCAGTAGATAGTCCCAGGGGAGTTGGAGAGTAGTCGGGCACCTCCTGCCAAATCACGGCAGCCGTAGTGGCACGCCTGCAATTGAGAGGCTGTGCACTGTGAGGCACATGTGCTAAAGAAGGCGGTCAGTCTTGTACTCACGCCTGCCACTTCCACGAAACACATCACCACGCGGCCAAAACGGATTCCCGGGTGCAGTAGATAGTCCCAGGGGAGTTGGAGAGTAGTCGGGCACCTCCTGCCAAATCACGGCGGCCGTAGTGGCACGCCTGCGAGTGAGAGGCTGTGCACTATGAGGCACATGTGCTAAAGAAGGCGGTGAGCCTTGTCCTCACGCCTGCCACTTCCACCAAACGCATGACAACGCCACCAAAATGAAATCCCAGGTGCACTAGACCCAGGGAAACCTCGGCAATAGACGCGCAACTCCGGGAAAGCACGGGCGACGGAGTGGCATGCGTGAGAGTGAGAGGCTGTGCAAGGTGTACGGGCTGAGCCTTGTACTCACGCCTGCCACTTCCACGAAACACATCACCACGCGGCCAAAACTTATTCCCGGGTGAAGTAGATAACCCCAGGGGAGTTGGGGAGTAGGCGCGCACCTCCTGCCAGATCACGGCGGCCGTAGTGGCACGCCTGCGAGTGAGAGGCTGTGCACTATGAGGCACATGTGCTAAAGAAGGCGGTGAGCCTTGTACTCACGCCTGCCACTTCCACCAAACGCATGACAACGCCACCAAAATGAAATCCCAGGTGCACTAGACCCAGGGAAACCTCGGCAATAGACGCGCAACTCCGGGAAAGCACGGGCGACGGAGTGGCATGCGTGAGAGTGAGAGGCTGTGCAAGGTGTACGGGCTGAGCCTTGTACTCACGTCTGCCACTTCCACGAAACACATCACTACGCGGCAAGAACGGGTTCCCGGGTGCAGTAGATAGTCCCAGGGGAGTTGGAGAGTAGTCGGGCACCTCCTGCCAAATCACGGCAGCCGTAGTGGCACGCCTGCAATTGAGAGGCTGTGCACTGTGAGGCACATGTGCTAAAGAAGGCGGTCAGTCTTGTACTCACGCCTGCCACTTCCACGAAACACATCACCACGCGGCCAAAACGGATTCCCGGGTGCAGTAGATAGTCCCAGGGGAGTTGGAGAGTAGTCGGGCACCTCCTGCCAAATCACGGCGGCCGTAGTGGCACGCCTGCGAGTGAGAGGCTGTGCACTATGAGGCACATGTGCTAAAGAAGGCGGTGAGCCTTGTACTCACGCCTGCCACTTCCACCAAACGCATGACAACGCCACCAAAATGAAATCCCAGGTGCACTAGACCCAGGGAAACCTCGGCAATAGACGCGCAACTCCGGGAAAGCACGGGCGACGGAGTGGCATGCGTGAGAGTGAGAGGCTGTGCAAGGTGTACGGGCTGAGCCTTGTACTCACGCCTGCCACTTCCACGAAACACATCACCACGCGGCCAAAACTTATTCCCGGGTGAAGTAGATAGTCCCAGGGGAGTTGGGGAGTAGGCGCGCACCTCCTGCCAGATCACGGCGGCCGTAGTGGCACGCCTGCGAGTGAGAGGCTGTGCACTATGAGGCACATGTGCTAAAGAAGGCGGTGAGCCTTGTACTCACGCCTGCCACTTCCACCAAACGCATGACAACGCCACCAAAATGAAATCCCAGGTGCACTAGACGCAGGGAAACCTCGGCAATAGACGCGCAACTCCGGGAAAGCACGGGCGACGAAGTGGCATGCGTGAGAGTGAGAGGCTGTGCAAGGTGTAAGGGCTGAGCCTTGTACTCACGCCTGCCACTTCCACGAAACACATCACTACGCGGCAAGAACGGGTTCCCGGGTGCAGTAGATAGTCCCAGGGGAGTTGGAGAGTAGTCGGGCACCTCCTGCCAAATCACGGCAGCCGTAGTGGCACGCCTGCAATTGAGAGGCTGTGCACTGTGAGGCACATGTGCTAAAGAAGGCGGTCAGTCTTCTACTCACGCCTGCCACTTCCACGAAACACATCACCACGCGGCCAAAACGGATTCCCGGGTGCAGTAGATAGTCCCAGGGGAGTTGGAGAGTAGTCGGGCACCTCCTGCCAAATCACGGCGGCCGTAGTGGCACGCCTGCGAGTGAGAGGCTGTGCACTATGAGGCACATGTGCTAAAGAAGGCGGTGAGCCTTGTCCTCACGCCTGCCACTTCCACCAAACGCATGACAACGCCACCAAAATGAAATCCCAGGTGCACTAGACCCAGGGAAACCTCGGCAATAGACGCGCAACTCCGGGAAAGCACGGGCGACGGAGTGGCATGCGTGAGAGTGAGAGGCTGTGCAAGGTGTACGGGCTGAGCCTTGTACTCACGCCTGCCACTTCCACGAAACACATCACCACGCGGCCAAAACTTATTCCCGGGTGAAGTAGATAGTCCCAGGGGAGTTGGGGAGTAGGCGCTCACCTCCTGCCAGATCACGGCGGCCGTAGTGGCACGCCTGCGAGTGAGAGGCTGTGCACTATGAGGCACATGTGCTAAAGAAGGCGGTGAGCCTTGTCCTCACGCCTGCCACTTCCACCAAACGCATGACAACGCCACCAAAATGAAATCCCAGGTGCACTAGACCCAGGGAAACCTCGGCAATAGACGCGCAACTCCGGGAAAGCACGGGCGACGGAGTGGCATGCGTGAGAGTGAGAGGCTGTGCAAGGTGTACGGGCTGAGCCTTGTACTCACGCCTGCCACTTCCACGAAACACATCACCACGCGGCCAAAACTTATTCCCGGGTGAAGTAGATAACCCCAGGGGAGTTGGGGAGTAGGCGCGCACCTCCTGCCAGATCACGGCGGCCGTAGTGGCACGCCTGCGAGTGAGAGGCTGTGCACTATGAGGCACATGTGCTAAAGAAGGCGGTGAGCCTTGTACTCACGCCTGCCACTTCCACCAAACGAATGACAACGCCACCAAAATGAAATCCCAGGTGCACTAGACCCAGGGAAACCTCGGCAATAGACGCGCAACTCCGGGAAAGCACGGGCGACGGAGTGGCATGCGTGAGAGTGAGAGGCTGTGCAAGGTGTACGGGCTGAGCCTTGTACTCACGTCTGCCACTTCCACGAAACACATCACTACGCGGCAAGAACGGGTTCCCGGGTGCAGTAGATAGTCCCAGGGGAGTTGGAGAGTAGTCGGGCACCTCCTGCCAAATCACGGCAGCCGTAGTGGCACGCCTGCAATTGAGAGGCTGTGCACTGTGAGGCACATGTGCTAAAGAAGGCGGTCAGTCTTGTACTCACGCCTGCCACTTCCACGAAACACATCACCACGCGGCCAAAACGGATTCCCGGGTGCAGTAGATAGTCCCAGGGGAGTTGGAGAGTAGTCGGGCACCTCCTGCCAAATCACGGCGGCCGTAGTGGCACGCCTGCGAGTGAGAGGCTGTGCACTATGAGGCACATGTGCTAAAGAAGGCGGTGAGCCTTGTACTCACGCCTGCCACTTCCACCAAACGCATGACAACGCCACCAAAATGAAATCCCAGGTGCACTAGACCCAGGGAAACCTCGGCAATAGACGCGCAACTCCGGGAAAGCACGGGCGACGGAGTGGCATGCGTGAGAGTGAGAGGCTGTGCAAGGTGTACGGGCTGAGCCTTGTACTCACGCCTGCCACTTCCACGAAACACATCACCACGCGGCCAAAACTTATTCCCGGGTGAAGTAGATAGTCCCAGGGGAGTTGGGGAGTAGGCGCGCACCTCCTGCCAGATCACGGCGGCCGTAGTGGCACGCCTGCGAGTGAGAGGCTGTGCACTATGAGGCACATGTGCTAAAGAAGGCGGTGAGCCTTGTACTCACGCCTGCCACTTCCACCAAACGCATGACAACGCCACCAAAATGAAATCCCAGGTGCACTAGACGCAGGGAAACCTCGGCAATAGACGCGCAACTCCGGGAAAGCACGGGCGACGAAGTGGCATGCGTGAGAGTGAGAGGCTGTGCAAGGTGTAAGGGCTGAGCCTTGTACTCACGCCTGCCACTTCCACGAAACACATCACTACGCGGCAAGAACGGGTTCCCGGGTGCAGTAGATAGTCCCAGGGGAGTTGGAGAGTAGTCGGGCACCTCCTGCCAAATCACGGCAGCCGTAGTGGCACGCCTGCAATTGAGAGGCTGTGCACTGTGAGGCACATGTGCTAAAGAAGGCGGTCAGTCTTCTACTCACGCCTGCCACTTCCACGAAACACATCACCACGCGGCCAAAACGGATTCCCGGGTGCAGTAGATAGTCCCAGGGGAGTTGGAGAGTAGTCGGGCACCTCCTGCCAAATCACGGCGGCCGTAGTGGCACGCCTGCGAGTGAGAGGCTGTGCACTATGAGGCACATGTGCTAAAGAAGGCGGTGAGCCTTGTCCTCACGCCTGCCACTTCCACCAAACGCATGACAACGCCACCAAAATGAAATCCCAGGTGCACTAGACCCAGGGAAACCTCGGCAATAGACGCGCAACTCCGGGAAAGCACGGGCGACGGAGTGGCATGCGTGAGAGTGAGAGGCTGTGCAAGGTGTACGGGCTGAGCCTTGTACTCACGCCTGCCACTTCCACGAAACACATCACCACGCGGCCAAAACTTATTCCCGGGTGAAGTAGATAGTCCCAGGGGAGTTGGGGAGTAGGCGCGCACCTCCTGCCAGATCACGGCGGCCGTAGTGGCACGCCTGCGAGTGAGAGGCTGTGCACTATGAGGCACATGTGCTAAAGAAGGCGGTGAGCCTTGTACTCACGCCTGCCACTTCCACCAAACGCATGACAACGCCACCAAAATGAAATCCCAGGTGCACTAGACCCAGGGAAACCTCGGCAATAGACGCGCAACTCCGGGAAAGCACGGGCGACGGAGTGGCATGCGTGAGAGTGAGAGGCTGTGCAAGGTGTACGGGCTGAGCCTTGTACTCACGCCTGCCACTTCCACGAAACACATCACTACGCGGCAAGAACGGGTTCCCGGGTGCAGTAGATAGTCCCAGGGGAGTTGGAGAGTAGTCGGGCACCTCCTGCCAAATCACGGCAGCCGTAGTGGCACGCCTGCAATTGAGAGGCTGTGCACTGTGAGGCACATGTGCTAAAGAAGGCGGTCAGTCTTGTACTCACGCCTGCCACTTCCACGAAACACATCACCACGCGGCCAAAACGGATTCCCGGGTGCAGTAGATAGTCCCAGGGGAGTTGGAGAGTAGTCGGGCACCTCCTGCCAAATCACGGCGGCCGTAGTGGCACGCCTGCGAGTGAGAGGCTGTGCACTATGAGGCACATGTGCTAAAGAAGGCGGTGAGCCTTGTCCTCACGCCTGCCACTTCCACCAAACGCATGACAACGCCACCAAAATGAAATCCCAGGTGCACTAGACCCAGGGAAACCTCGGCAATAGACGCGCAACTCCGGGAAAGCACGGGCGACGGAGTGGCATGCGTGAGAGTGAGAGGCTGTGCAAGGTGTACGGGCTGAGCCTTGTACTCACGCCTGCCACTTCCACGAAACACATCACCACGCGGCCAAAACTTATTCCCGGGTGAAGTAGATAACCCCAGGGGAGTTGGGGAGTAGGCGCGCACCTCCTGCCAGATCACGGCGGCCGTAGTGGCACGCCTGCGAGTGAGAGGCTGTGCACTATGAGGCACATGTGCTAAAGAAGGCGGTGAGCCTTGTACTCACGCCTGCCACTTCCACCAAACGCATGACAACGCCACCAAAATGAAATCCCAGGTGCACTAGACCCAGGGAAACCTCGGCAATAGACGCGCAACTCCGGGAAAGCACGGGCGACGGAGTGGCATGCGTGAGAGTGAGAGGCTGTGCAAGGTGTACGGGCTGAGCCTTGTACTCACGTCTGCCACTTCCACGAAACACATCACTACGCGGCAAGAACGGGTTCCCGGGTGCAGTAGATAGTCCCAGGGGAGTTGGAGAGTAGTCGGGCACCTCCTGCCAAATCACGGCAGCCGTAGTGGCACGCCTGCAATTGAGAGGCTGTGCACTGTGAGGCACATGTGCTAAAGAAGGCGGTCAGTCTTGTACTCACGCCTGCCACTTCCACGAAACACATCACCACGCGGCCAAAACGGATTCCCGGGTGCAGTAGATAGTCCCAGGGGAGTTGGAGAGTAGTCGGGCACCTCCTGCCAAATCACGGCGGCCGTAGTGGCACGCCTGCGAGTGAGAGGCTGTGCACTATGAGGCACATGTGCTAAAGAAGGCGGTGAGCCTTGTACTCACGCCTGCCACTTCCACCAAACGCATGACAACGCCACCAAAATGAAATCCCAGGTGCACTAGACCCAGGGAAACCTCGGCAATAGACGCGCAACTCCGGGAAAGCACGGGCGACGGAGTGGCATGCGTGAGAGTGAGAGGCTGTGCAAGGTGTACGGGCTGAGCCTTGTACTCACGCCTGCCACTTCCACGAAACACATCACCACGCGGCCAAAACTTATTCCCGGGTGAAGTAGATAGTCCCAGGGGAGTTGGGGAGTAGGCGCGCACCTCCTGCCAGATCACGGCGGCCGTAGTGGCACGCCTGCGAGTGAGAGGCTGTGCACTATGAGGCACATGTGCTAAAGAAGGCGGTGAGCCTTGTACTCACGCCTGCCACTTCCACCAAACGCATGACAACGCCACCAAAATGAAATCCCAGGTGCACTAGACGCAGGGAAACCTCGGCAATAGACGCGCAACTCCGGGAAAGCACGGGCGACGAAGTGGCATGCGTGAGAGTGAGAGGCTGTGCAAGGTGTAAGGGCTGAGCCTTGTACTCACGCCTGCCACTTCCACGAAACACATCACTACGCGGCAAGAACGGGTTCCCGGGTGCAGTAGATAGTCCCAGGGGAGTTGGAGAGTAGTCGGGCACCTCCTGCCAAATCACGGCAGCCGTAGTGGCACGCCTGCAATTGAGAGGCTGTGCACTGTGAGGCACATGTGCTAAAGAAGGCGGTCAGTCTTCTACTCACGCCTGCCACTTCCACGAAACACATCACCACGCGGCCAAAACGGATTCCCGGGTGCAGTAGATAGTCCCAGGGGAGTTGGAGAGTAGTCGGGCACCTCCTGCCAAATCACGGCGGCCGTAGTGGCACGCCTGCGAGTGAGAGGCTGTGCACTATGAGGCACATGTGCTAAAGAAGGCGGTGAGCCTTGTCCTCACGCCTGCCACTTCCACCAAACGCATGACAACGCCACCAAAATGAAATCCCAGGTGCACTAGACCCAGGGAAACCTCGGCAATAGACGCGCAACTCCGGGAAAGCACGGGCGACGGAGTGGCATGCGTGAGAGTGAGAGGCTGTGCAAGGTGTACGGGCTGAGCCTTGTACTCACGCCTGCCACTTCCACGAAACACATCACCACGCGGCCAAAACTTATTCCCGGGTGAAGTAGATAGTCCCAGGGGAGTTGGGGAGTAGGCGCGCACCTCCTGCCAGATCACGGCGGCCGTAGTGGCACGCCTGCGAGTGAGAGGCTGTGCACTATGAGGCACATGTGCTAAAGAAGGCGGTGAGCCTTGTACTCACGCCTGCCACTTCCACCAAACGCATGACAACGCCACCAAAATGAAATCCCAGGTGCACTAGACCCAGGGAAACCTCGGCAATAGACGCGCAACTCCGGGAAAGCACGGGCGACGGAGTGGCATGCGTGAGAGTGAGAGGCTGTGCAAGGTGTACGGGCTGAGCCTTGTACTCACGCCTGCCACTTCCACGAAACACATCACTACGCGGCAAGAACGGGTTCCCGGGTGCAGTAGATAGTCCCAGGGGAGTTGGAGAGTAGTCGGGCACCTCCTGCCAAATCACGGCAGCCGTAGTGGCACGCCTGCAATTGAGAGGCTGTGCACTGTGAGGCACATGTGCTAAAGAAGGCGGTCAGTCTTGTACTCACGCCTGCCACTTCCACGAAACACATCACCACGCGGCCAAAACGGATTCCCGGGTGCAGTAGATAGTCCCAGGGGAGTTGGAGAGTAGTCGGGCACCTCCTGCCAAATCACGGCGGCCGTAGTGGCACGCCTGCGAGTGAGAGGCTGTGCACTATGAGGCACATGTGCTAAAGAAGGCGGTGAGCCTTGTCCTCACGCCTGCCACTTCCACCAAACGCATGACAACGCCACCAAAATGAAATCCCAGGTGCACTAGACCCAGGGAAACCTCGGCAATAGACGCGCAACTCCGGGAAAGCACGGGCGACGGAGTGGCATGCGTGAGAGTGAGAGGCTGTGCAAGGTGTACGGGCTGAGCCTTGTACTCACGCCTGCCACTTCCACGAAACACATCACCACGCGGCCAAAACTTATTCCCGGGTGAAGTAGATAGTCCCAGGGGAGTTGGGGAGTAGGCGCGCACCTCCTGCCAGATCACGGCGGCCGTAGTGGCACGCCTGCGAGTGAGAGGCTGTGCACTATGAGGCACATGTGCTAAAGAAGGCGGTGAGCCTTGTACTCACGCCTGCCACTTCCACCAAACGCATGACAACGCCACCAAAATGAAATCCCAGGTGCACTAGACCCAGGGAAACCTCGGCAATAGACGCGCAACTCCGGGAAAGCACGGGCGACGGAGTGGCATGCGTGAGAGTGAGAGGCTGTGCAAGGTGTACGGGCTGAGCCTTGTACTCACGCCTGCCACTTCCACGAAACACATCACCACGCGGCCAAAACTTATTCCCGGGTGAAGTAGATAGTCCCAGGGGAGTTGGGGAGTAGGCGCGCACCTCCTGCCAGATCACGGCGGCCGTAGTGGCACGCCTGCGAGTGAGAGGCTGTGCACTATGAGGCACATGTGCTAAAGAAGGCGGTGAGCCTTGTACTCACGCCTGCCACTTCCACCAAACGCATGACAACGCCACCAAAATGAAATCCCAGGTGCACTAGACGCAGGGAAACCTCGGCAATAGACGCGCAACTCCGGGAAAGCACGGGCGACGAAGTGGCATGCGTGAGAGTGAGAGGCTGTGCAAGGTGTAAGGGCTGAGCCTTGTACTCACGCCTGCCACTTCCACGAAACACATCACTACGCGGCAAGAACGGGTTCCCGGGTGCAGTAGATAGTCCCAGGGGAGTTGGAGAGTAGTCGGGCACCTCCTGCCAAATCACGGCAGCCGTAGTGGCACGCCTGCAATTGAGAGGCTGTGCACTGTGAGGCAGATGTGCTAAAGAAGGCGGTCAGTCTTGTACTCACGCCTGCCACTTCCACGAAACACATCACCACGCGGCCAAAACGGATTCCCGGGTGCAGTAGATAGTCCCAGGGGAGTTGGAGAGTAGTCGGGCACCTCCTGCCAAATCACGGCGGCCGTAGTGGCACGCCTGCGAGTGAGAGGCTGTGCACTATGAGGCACATGTGCTAAAGAAGGCGGTGAGCCTTGTCCTCACGCCTGCCACTTCCACCAAACGCATGACAACGCCACCAAAATGAAATCCCAGGTGCACTAGACCCAGGGAAACCTCGGCAATAGACGCGCAACTCCGGGAAAGCACGGGCGACGGAGTGGCATGCGTGAGAGTGAGAGGCTGTGCAAGGTGTACGGGCTGAGCCTTGTACTCACGCCTGCCACTTCCACGAAACACATCACCACGCGGCCAAAACTTATTCCCGGGTGAAGTAGATAGTCCCAGGGGAGTTGGGGAGTAGGCGCGCACCTCCTGCCAGATCACGGCGGCCGTAGTGGCACGCCTGCGAGTGAGAGGCTGTGCACTATGAGGCACATGTGCTAAAGAAGGCGGTGAGCCTTGTACTCACGCCTGCCACTTCCACCAAACGCATGACAACGCCACCAAAATGAAATCCCAGGTGCACTAGACCCAGGGAAACCTCGGCAATAGACGCGCAACTCCGGGAAAGCACGGGCGACGGAGTGGCATGCGTGAGAGTGAGAGGCTGTGCAAGGTGTACGGGCTGAGCCTTGTACTCACGCCTGCCACTTCCACGAAACACATCACTACGCGGCAAGAACGGGTTCCCGGGTGCAGTAGATAGTCCCAGGGGAGTTGGAGAGTAGTCGGGCACCTCCTGCCAAATCACGGCAGCCGTAGTGGCACGCCTGCAATTGAGAGGCTGTGCACTGTGAGGCACATGTGCTAAAGAAGGCGGTCAGTCTTGTACTCACGCCTGCCACTTCCACGAAACACATCACCACGCGGCCAAAACGGATTCCCGGGTGCAGTAGATAGTCCCAGGGGAGTTGGAGAGTAGTCGGGCACCTCCTGCCAAATCACGGCGGCCGTAGTGGCACGCCTGCGAGTGAGAGGCTGTGCACTATGAGGCACATGTGCTAAAGAAGGCGGTGAGCCTTGTACTCACGCCTGCCACTTCCACCAAACGCATGACAACGCCACCAAAACTGAAATCCCAGGTGCACTAGACCCAGGGAAACCTCGGCAATAGACGCGCAACTCCGGGAAAGCACGGGCGACGGAGTGGCATGCGTGAGAGTGAGAGGCTGTGCAAGGTGTACGGGCTGAGCCTTGTACTCACGCCTGCCACTTCCACGAAACACATCACCACGCGGCCAAAACTTATTCCCGGGTGAAGTAGATAGTCCCAGGGGAGTTGGGGAGTAGGCGCGCACCTCCTGCCAGATCACGGCGGCCGTAGTGGCACGCCTGCGAGTGAGAGGCTGTGCACTATGAGGCACATGTGCTAAAGAAGGCGGTGAGCCTTGTACTCACGCCTGCCACTTCCACCAAACGCATGACAACGCCACCAAAATGAAATCCCAGGTGCACTAGACGCAGGGAAACCTCGGCAATAGACGCGCAACTCCGGGAAAGCACGGGCGACGAAGTGGCATGCGTGAGAGTGAGAGGCTGTGCAAGGTGTAAGGGCTGAGCCTTGTACTCACGCCTGCCACTTCCACGAAACACATCACTACGCGGCAAGAACGGGTTCCCGGGTGCAGTAGATAGTCCCAGGGGAGTTGGAGAGTAGTCGGGCACCTCCTGCCAAATCACGGCAGCCGTAGTGGCACGCCTGCAATTGAGAGGCTGTGCACTGTGAGGCACATGTGCTAAAGAAGGCGGTCAGTCTTGTACTCACGCCTGCCACTTCCACGAAACACATCACCACGCGGCCAAAACGGATTCCCGGGTGCAGTAGATAGTCCCAGGGGAGTTGGAGAGTAGTCGGGCACCTCCTGCCAAATCACGGCGGCCGTAGTGGCACGCCTGCGAGTGAGAGGCTGTGCACTATGAGGCACATGTGCTAAAGAAGGCGGTGAGCCTTGTCCTCACGCCTGCCACTTCCACCAAACGCATGACAACGCCACTAAAATGAAATCCCAGGTGCACTAGACCCAGGGAAACCTCGGCAATAGACGCGCAACTCCGGGAAAGCACGGGCGACGGAGTGGCATGCGTGAGAGTGAGAGGCTGTGCAAGGTGTACGGGCTGAGCCTTGTACTCACGCCTGCCACTTCCACGAAACACATCACCACGCGGCCAAAACTTATTCCCGGGTGAAGTAGATAGTCCCAGGGGAGTTGGGGAGTAGGCGCGCACCTCCTGCCAGATCACGGCGGCCGTAGTGGCACGCCTGCGAGTGAGAGGCTGTGCACTATGAGGCACATGTGCTAAAGAAGGCGGTGAGCCTTGTACTCACGCCTGCCACTTCCACCAAACGCATGACAACGCCACCAAAATGAAATCCCAGGTGCACTAGACCCAGGGAAACCTCGGCAATAGACGCGCAACTCCGGGAAAGCACGGGCGACGGAGTGGCATGCGTGAGAGTGAGAGGCTGTGCAAGGTGTACGGGCTGAGCCTTGTACTCACGCCTGCCACTTCCACGAAACACATCACTACGCGGCAAGAACGGGTTCCCGGGTGCAGTAGATAGTCCCAGGGGAGTTGGAGAGTAGTCGGGCACCTCCTGCCAAATCACGGCAGCCGTAGTGGCACGCCTGCAATTGAGAGGCTGTGCACTGTGAGGCACATGTGCTAAAGAAGGCGGTCAGTCTTGTACTCACGCCTGCCACTTCCACGAAACACATCACCACGCGGCCAAAACGGATTCCCGGGTGCAGTAGATAGTCCCAGGGGAGTTGGAGAGTAGTCGGGCACCTCCTGCCAAATCACGGCGGCCGTAGTGGCACGCCTGCGAGTGAGAGGCTGTGCACTATGAGGCACATGTGCTAAAGAAGGCGGTGAGCCTTGTCCTCACGCCTGCCACTTCCACCAAACGCATGACAACGCCACCAAAATGAAATCCCAGGTGCACTAGACCCAGGGAAACCTCGGCAATAGACGCGCAACTCCGGGAAAGCACGGGCGACGGAGTGGCATGCGTGAGAGTGAGAGGCTGTGCAAGGTGTACGGGCTGAGCCTTGTACTCACGCCTGCCACTTCCACGAAACACATCACCACGCGGCCAAAACTTATTCCCGGGTGAAGTAGATAGTCCCAGGGGAGTTGGGGAGTAGGCGCGCACCTCCTGCCAGATCACGGCGGCCGTAGTGGCACGCCTGCGAGTGAGAGGCTGTGCACTATGAGGCACATGTGCTAAAGAAGGCGGTGAGCCTTGTACTCACGCCTGCCACTTCCACCAAACGCATGACAACGCCACCAAAATGAAATCCCAGGTGCACTAGACCCAGGGAAACCTCGGCAATAGACGCGCAACTCCGGGAAAGCACGGGCGACGGAGTGGCATGCGTGAGAGTGAGAGGCTGTGCAAGGTGTACGGGCTGAGCCTTGTACTCACGCCTGCCACTTCCACGAAACACATCACCACGCGGCCAAAACTTATTCCCGGGTGAAGTAGATAGTCCCAGGGGAGTTGGGGAGTAGGCGCGCACCTCCTGCCAGATCACGGCGGCCGTAGTGGCACGCCTGCGAGTGAGAGGCTGTGCACTATGAGGCACATGTGCTAAAGAAGGCGGTGAGCCTTGTACTCACGCCTGCCACTTCCACCAAACGCATGACAACGCCACCAAAATGAAATCCCAGGTGCACTAGACGCAGGGAAACCTCGGCAATAGACGCGCAACTCCGGGAAAGCACGGGCGACGAGGTGGCATGCGTGAGAGTGAGAGGCTGTGCAAGGTGTAAGGGCTGAGCCTTGTACTCACGCCTGCCACTTCCACGAAACACATCACTACGCGGCAAGAACGGGTTCCCGGGTGCAGTAGATAGTCCCAGGGGAGTTGGAGAGTAGTCGGGCACCTCCTGCCAAATCACGGCAGCCGTAGTGGCACGCCTGCAATTGAGAGGCTGTGCACTGTGAGGCACATGTGCTAAAGAAGGCGGTCAGTCTTGTACTCACGCCTGCCACTTCCACGAAACACATCACCACGCGGCCAAAACGGATTCCCAGGTGCAGTAGATAGTCCCAGGGGAGTTGGAGAGTAGTCGGGCACCTCCTGCCAAATCACGGCGGCCGTAGTGGCACGCCTGCGAGTGAGAGGCTGTGCACTATGAGGCACATGTGCTAAAGAAGGCGGTGAGCCTTGTCCTCACGCCTGCCACTTCCACCAAACGCATGACAACGCCACCAAAATGAAATCCCAGGTGCACTAGACCCAGGGAAACCTCGGCAATAGACGCGCAACTCCGGGAAAGCACGGGCGACGGAGTGGCATGCGTGAGAGTGAGAGGCTGTGCAAGGTGTACGGGCTGAGCCTTGTACTCACGCCTGCCACTTCCACGAAACACATCACCACGCGGCCAAAACTTATTCCCGGGTGAAGTAGATAGTCCCAGGGGAGTTGGGGAGTAGGCGCGCACCTCCTGCCAGATCACGGCGGCCGTAGTGGCACGCCTGCGAGTGAGAGGCTGTGCACTATGAGGCACATGTGCTAAAGAAGGCGGTGAGCCTTGTACTCACGCCTGCCACTTTCACCAAACGCATGACAACGCCACCAAAATGAAATCCCAGGTGCACTAGACCCAGGGAAACCTCGGCAATAGACGCGCAACTCCGGGAAAGCACGGGCGACGGAGTGGCATGCGTGAGAGTGAGAGGCTGTGCAAGGTGTACGAGCTGAGCCTTGTACTCACGCCTGCCACTTCCACGAAACACATCACTACGCGGCAAGAACGGGTTCCCGGGTGCAGTAGATAGTCCCAGGGGAGTTGGAGAGTAGTCGGGCACCTCCTGCCAAATCACGGCAGCCGTAGTGGCACGCCTGCAATTGAGAGGCTGTGCACTGTGAGGCACATGTGCTAAAGAAGGCGGTCAGTCTTGTACTCACGCCTGCCACTTCCACGAAACACATCACCACGCGGCCAAAACGGATTCCCGGGTGCAGTAGATAGTCCCAGGGGAGTTGGAGAGTAGTCGGGCACCTCCTGCCAAATCACGGCGGCCGTAGTGGCACGCCTGCGAGTGAGAGGCTGTGCACTATGAGGCACATGTGCTAAAGAAGGCGGTGAGCCTTGTACTCACGCCTGCCACTTCCACCAAACGCATGACAACGCCACCAAAATGAAATCCCAGGTGCACTAGACCCAGGGAAACCTCGGCAATAGACGCGCAACTCCGGGAAAGCACGGGCGACGGAGTGGCATGCGTGAGAGTGAGAGGCTGTGCAAGGTGTACGGGCTGAGCCTTGTACTCACGCCTGCCACTTCCACGAAACACATCACCACGCGGCCAAAACTTATTCCCGGGTGAAGTAGATAGTCCCAGGGGAGTTGGGGAGTAGGCGCGCACCTCCTGCCAGATCACGGCGGCCGTAGTGGCACGCCTGCGAGTGAGAGGCTGTGCACTATGAGGCACATGTGCTAAAGAAGGCGGTGAGCCTTGTACTCACGCCTGCCACTTCCACCAAACGCATGACAACGCCACCAAAATGAAATCCCAGGTGCACTAGACGCAGGGAAACCTCGGCAATAGACGCGCAACTCCGGGAAAGCACGGGCGACGAAGTGGCATGCGTGAGAGTGAGAGGCTGTGCAAGGTGTAAGGGCTGAGCCTTGTACTCACGCCTGCCACTTCCACGAAACACATCACTACGCGGCAAGAACGGGTCCCCGGGTGCAGTAGATAGTCCCAGGGGAGTTGGAGAGTAGTCGGGCACCTCCTGCCAAATCACGGCAGCCGTAGTGGCACGCCTGCAATTGAGAGGCTGTGCACTGTGAGGCACATGTGCTAAAGAAGGCGGTCAGTCTTGTACTCACGCCTGCCACTTCCACGAAACACATCACCACGCGGCCAAAACGGATTCCCGGGTGCAGTAGATAGTCCCAGGGGAGTTGGAGAGTAGTCGGGCACCTCCTGCCAAATCACGGCGGCCGTAGTGGCACGCCTGCGAGTGAGAGGCTGTGCACTATGAGGCACATGTGCTAAAGAAGGCGGTGAGCCTTGTCCTCACGCCTGCCACTTCCACCAAACGCATGACAACGCCACCAAAATGAAATCCCAGGTGCACTAGACCCAGGGAAACCTCGGCAATAGACGCGCAACTCCGGGAAAGCACGGGCGACGGAGTGGCATGCGTGAGAGTGAGAGGCTGTGCAAGGTGTACGGGCTGAGCCTTGTACTCACGCCTGCCACTTCCACGAAACACATCACCACGCGGCCAAAACTTATTCCCGGGTGAAGTAGATAGTCCCAGGGGAGTTGGGGAGTAGGCGCGCACCTCCTGCCAGATCACGGCGGCCGTAGTGGCACGCCTGCGAGTGAGAGGCTGTGCACTATGAGGCACATGTGCTAAAGAAGGCGGTGAGCCTTGTACTCACGCCTGCCACTTCCACCAAACGCATGACAACGCCACCAAAATGAAATCCCAGGTGCACTAGACCCAGGGAAACCTCGGCAATAGACGCGCAACTCCGGGAAAGCACGGGCGACGGAGTGGCATGCGTGAGAGTGAGAGGCTGTGCAAGGTGTACGGGCTGAGCCTTGTACTCACGCCTGCCACTTCCACGAAACACATCACTACGCGGCAAGAACGGGTTCCCGGGTGCAGTAGATAGTCCCAGGGGAGTTGGAGAGTAGTCGGGCACCTCCTGCCAAATCACGGCAGCCGTAGTGGCACGCCTGCAATTGAGAGGCTGTGCACTGTGAGGCACATGTGCTAAAGAAGGCGGTCAGTCTTGTACTCACGCCTGCCACTTCCACGAAACACATCACCACGCGGCCAAAACGGATTCCCGGGTGCAGTAGATAGTCCCAGGGGAGTTGGAGAGTAGTCGGGCACCTCCTGCCAAATCACGGCGGCCGGAGTGGCACGCCTGCGAGTGAGAGGCTGTGCACTATGAGGCACATGTGCTAAAGAAGGCGGTGAGCCTTGTACTCACGCCTGCCACTTCCACCAAACGCATGACAACGCCACCAAAATGAAATCCCAGGTGCACTAGACCCAGGGAAACCTCGGCAATAGACGCGCAACTCCGGGAAAGCACGGGCGACGGAGTGGCATGCGTGAGAGTGAGAGGCTGTGCAAGGTGTACGGGCTGAGCCTTGTACTCACGCCTGCCACTTCCACGAAACACATCACCACGCGGCCAAAACTTATTCCCGGGTGAAGTAGATAGTCCCAGGGGAGTTGGGGAGTAGGCGCGCACCTCCTGCCAGATCACGGCGGCCGTAGTGGCACGCCTGCGAGTGAGAGGCTGTGCACTATGAGGCACATGTGCTAAAGAAGGCGGTGAGCCTTGTACTCACGCCTGCCACTTCCACCAAACGCATGACAACGCCACCAAAATGAAATCCCAGGTGCACTAGACGCAGGGAAACCTCGGCAATAGACGCGCAACTCCGGGAAAGCACGGGCGACGAAGTGGCATGCGTGAGAGTGAGAGGCTGTGCAAGGTGTAAGGGCTGAGCCTTGTACTCACGCCTGCCACTTCCACGAAACACATCACTACGCGGCAAGAACGGGTTCCCGGGTGCAGTAGATAGTCCCAGGGGAGTTGGAGAGTAGTCGGGCACCTCCTGCCAAATCACGGCAGCCGTAGTGGCACGCCTGCAATTGAGAGGCTGTGCACTGTGAGGCACATGTGCTAAAGAAGGCGGTCAGTCTTGTACTCACGCCTGCCACTTCCACGAAACACATCACCACGCGGCCAAAACGGATTCCCGGGTGCAGTAGATAGTCCCAGGGGAGTTGGAGAGTAGTCGGGCACCTCCTGCCAAATCACGGCGGCCGTAGTGGCACGCCTGCGAGTGAGAGGCTGTGCACTATGAGGCACATGTGCTAAAGAAGGCGGTGAGCCTTGTCCTCACGCCTGCCACTTCCACCAAACGCATGACAACGCCACCAAAATGAAATCCCAGGTGCACTAGACCCAGGGAAACCTCGGCAATAGACGCGCAACTCCGGGAAAGCACGGGCGACGGAGTGGCATGCGTGAGAGTGAGAGGCTGTGCAAGGTGTACGGGCTGAGCCTTGTACTCACGCCTGCCACTTCCACGAAACACATCACCACGCGGCCAAAACTTATTCCCGGGTGAAGTAGATAGTCCCAGGGGAGTTGGGGAGTAGGCGCGCACCTCCTGCCAGATCACGGCGGCCGTAGTGGCACGCCTGCGAGTGAGAGGCTGTGCACTATGAGGCACATGTGCTAAAGAAGGCGGTGAGCCTTGTACTCACGCCTGCCACTTCCACCAAACGCATGACAACGCCACCAAAATGAAATCCCAGGTGCACTAGACGCAGGGAAACCTCGGCAATAGACGCGCAACTCCGGGAAAGCACGGGCGACGAAGTGGCATGCGTGAGAGTGAGAGGCTGTGCAAGGTGTAAGGGCTGAGCCTTGTACTCACGCCTGCCACTTCCACGAAACACATCACTACGCGGCAAGAACGGGTTCCCGGGTGCAGTAGATAGTCCCAGGGGAGTTGGAGAGTAGTCGGGCACCTCCTGCCAAATCACGGCAGCCGTAGTGGCACGCCTGCAATTGAGAGGCTGTGCACTGTGAGGCACATGTGCTAAAGAAGGCGGTCAGTCTTGTACTCACGCCTGCCACTTCCACGAAACACATCACCACGCGGCCAAAACGGATTCCCGGGTGCAGTAGATAGTCCCAGGGGAGTTGGAGAGTAGTCGGGCACCTCCTGCCAAATCACGGCGGCCGTAGTGGCACGCCTGCGAGTGAGAGGCTGTGCACTATGAGGCACATGTGCTAAAGAAGGCGGTGAGCCTTGTCCTCACGCCTGCCACTTCCACCAAACGCATGACAACGCCACCAAAATGAAATCCCAGGTGCACTAGACCCAGGGAAACCTCGGCAATAGACGCGCAACTCCGGGAAAGCACGGGCGACGGAGTGGCATGCGTGAGAGTGAGAGGCTGTGCAAGGTGTACGGGCTGAGCCTTGTACTCACGCCTGCCACTTCCACGAAACACATCACCACGCGGCCAAAACTTATTCCCGGGTGAAGTAGATAGTCCCAGGGGAGTTGGGGAGTAGGCGCGCACCTCCTGCCAGATCACGGCGGCCGTAGTGGCACGCCTGCGAGTGAGAGGCTGTGCACTATGAGGCACATGTGCTAAAGAAGGCGGTGAGCCTTGTACTCACGCCTGCCACTTCCACCAAACGCATGACAACGCCACCAAAATGAAATCCCAGGTGCACTAGACGCAGGGAAACCTCGGCAATAGACGCGCAACTCCGGGAAAGCACGGGCGACGGAGTGGCATGCGTGAGAGTGAGAGGCTGTGCAAGGTGTACGGGCTGAGCCTTGTACTCACGCCTGCCACTTCCACGAAACACATCACTACGCGGCAAGAACGGGTTCCCGGGTGCAGTAGATAGTCCCAGGGGAGTTGGAGAGTAGTCGGGCACCTCCTGCCAAATCACGGCAGCCGTAGTGGCACGCCTGCAATTGAGAGGCTGTGCACTGTGAGGCACATGTGCTAAAGAAGGCGGTCAGTCTTGTACTCACGCCTGCCACTTCCACGAAACACATCACCACGCGGCCAAAACGGATTCCCGGGTGCAGTAGATAGTCCCAGGGGAGTTGGAGAGTAGTCGGGCACCTCCTGCCAAATCACGGCGGCCGTAGTGGCACGCCTGCGAGTGAGAGGCTGTGCACTATGAGGCACATGTGCTAAAGAAGGCGGTGAGCCTTGTACTCACGCCTGCCACTTCCACCAAACGCATGACAACGCCACCAAAATGAAATCCCAGGTGCACTAGACCCAGGGAAACCTCGGCAATAGACGCGCAACTCCGGGAAAGCACGGGCGACGGAGTGGCATGCGTGAGAGTGAGAGGCTGTGCAAGGTGTACGGGCTGAGCCTTGTACTCACGCCTGCCACTTCCACGAAACACATCACCACGCGGCCAAAACTTATTCCCGGGTGAAGTAGATAGTCCCAGGGGAGTTGGGGAGTAGGCGCGCACCTCCTGCCAGATCACGGCGGCCGTAGTGGCACGCCTGCGAGTGAGAGGCTGTGCACTATGAGGCACATGTGCTAAAGAAGGCGGTGAGCCTTGTACTCACGCCTGCCACTTCCACCAAACGCATGACAACGCCACCAAAATGAAATCCCAGGTGCACTAGACGCAGGGAAACCTCGGCAATAGACGCGCAACTCCGGGAAAGCACGGGCGACGAAGTGGCATGCGTGAGAGTGAGAGGCTGTGCAAGGTGTAAGGGCTGAGCCTTGTACTCACGCCTGCCACTTCCACGAAACACATCACTACGCGGCAAGAACGGGTTCCCGGGTGCAGTAGATAGTCCCAGGGGAGTTGGAGAGTAGTCGGGCACCTCCTGCCAAATCACGGCAGCCGTAGTGGCACGCCTGCAATTGAGAGGCTGTGCACTGTGAGGCAGATGTGCTAAAGAAGGCGGTCAGTCTTGTACTCACGCCTGCCACTTCCACGAAACACATCACCACGCGGCCAAAACGGATTCCCGGGTGCAGTAGATAGTCCCAGGGGAGTTGGAGAGTAGTCGGGCACCTCCTGCCAAATCACGGCGGCCGTAGTGGCACGCCTGCGAGTGAGAGGCTGTGCACTATGAGGCACATGTGCTAAAGAAGGCGGTGAGCCTTGTCCTCACGCCTGCCACTTCCACCAAACGCATGACAACGCCACCAAAATGAAATCCCAGGTGCACTAGACCCAGGGAAACCTCGGCAATAGACGCGCAACTCCGGGAAAGCACGGGCGACGGAGTGGCATGCGTGAGAGTGAGAGGCTGTGCAAGGTGTACGGGCTGAGCCTTGTACTCACGCCTGCCACTTCCACGAAACACATCACCACGCGGCCAAAACTTATTCCCGGGTGAAGTAGATAGTCCCAGGGGAGTGAGGGAGTAGGCGCGCACCTCCTGCCAGATCACGGCGGCCGTAGTGGCACGCCTGCGAGTGAGAGGCTGTGCACTATGAGGCACATGTGCTAAAGAAGGCGGTGAGCCTTGTACTCACGCCTGCCACTTCCACCAAACGCATGACAACGCCACCAAAATGAAATCCCAGGTGCACTAGACCCAGGGAAACCTCGGCAATAGACGCGCAACTCCGGGAAAGCACGGGCGACGGAGTGGCATGCGTGAGAGTGAGAGGCTGTGCAAGGTGTACGGGCTGAGCCTTGTACTCACGCCTGCCACTTCCACGAAACACATCACCACGCGGCCAAAACTTATTCCCGGGTGAAGTAGATAGTCCCAGGGGAGTTGGGGAGTAGGCGCGCACCTCCTGCCAGATCACGGCGGCCGTAGTGGCACGCCTGCGAGTGAGAGGCTGTGCACTATGAGGCACATGTGCTAAAGAAGGCGGTGAGCCTTGTACTCACGCCTGCCACTTCCACCAAACGCATGACAACGCCACCAAAATGAAATCCCAGGTGCACTAGACGCAGGGAAACCTCGGCAATAGACGCGCAACTCCGGGAAAGCACGGGCGACGAAGTGGCATGCGTGAGAGTGAGAGGCTGTGCAAGGTGTAAGGGCTGAGCCTTGTACTCACGCCTGCCACTTCCACGAAACACATCACTACGCGGCAAGAACGGGTTCCCGGGTGCAGTAGATAGTCCCAGGGGAGTTGGAGAGTAGTCGGGCACCTCCTGCCAAATCACGGCAGCCGTAGTGGCACGCCTGCAATTGAGAGGCTGTGCACTGTGAGGCACATGTGCTAAAGAAGGCGGTCAGTCTTGTACTCACGCCTGCCACTTCCACGAAACACATCACCACGCGGCCAAAACGGATTCCCGGGTGCAGTAGATAGTCCCAGGGGAGTTGGAGAGTAGTCGGGCACCTCCTGCCAAATCACGGCGGCCGTAGTGGCACGCCTGCGAGTGAGAGGCTGTGCACTATGAGGCACATGTGCTAAAGAAGGCGGTGAGCCTTGTCCTCACGCCTGCCACTTCCACCAAACGCATGACAACGCCACCAAAATGAAATCCCAGGTGCACTAGACCCAGGGAAACCTCGGCAATAGACGCGCAACTCCGGGAAAGCACGGGCGACGGAGTGGCATGCGTGAGAGTGAGAGGCTGTGCAAGGTGTACGGGCTGAGCCTTGTACTCACGCCTGCCACTTCCACGAAACACATCACCACGCGGCCAAAACTTATTCCCGGGTGAAGTAGATAGTCCCAGGGGAGTTGGGGAGTAGGCGCGCACCTCCTGCCAGATCACGGCGGCCGTAGTGGCACGCCTGCGAGTGAGAGGCTGTGCACTATGAGGCACATGTGCTAAAGAAGGCGGTGAGCCTTGTACTCACGCCTGCCACTTCCACCAAACGCATGACAACGCCACCAAAATGAAATCCCAGGTGCACTAGACCCAGGGAAACCTCGGCAATAGACGCGCAGCTCCGGGAAAGCACGGGCGACGGAGTGGCATGCGTGAGAGTGAGAGGCTGTGCAAGGTGTACGGGCTGAGCCTTGTACTCACGCCTGCCACTTCCACGAAACACATCACTACGCGGCAAGAACGGGTTCCCGGGTGCAGTAGATAGTCCCAGGGGAGTTGGAGAGTAGTCGGGCACCTCCTGCCAAATCACGGCAGCCGTAGTGGCACGCCTGCAATTGAGAGGCTGTGCACTGTGAGGCACATGTGCTAAAGAAGGCGGTCAGTCTTGTACTCACGCCTGCCACTTCCACGAAACACATCACCACGCGGCCAAAACGGATTCCCGGGTGCAGTAGATAGTCCCAGGGGAGTTGGAGAGTAGTCGGGCACCTCCTGCCAAATCACGGCGGCCGTAGTGGCACGCCTGCGAGTGAGAGGCTGTGCACTATGAGGCACATGTGCTAAAGAAGGCGGTGAGCCTTGTACTCACGCCTGCCACTTCCACCAAACGCATGACAACGCCACCAAAATGAAATCCCAGGTGCACTAGACCCAGGGAAACCTCGGCAATAGACGCGCAACTCCGGGAAAGCACGGGCGACGGAGTGGCAAGCGTGAGAGTGAGAGGCTGTGCAAGGTGTACGGGCTGAGCCTTGTACTCACGCCTGCCACTTCCACGAAACACATCACCACGCGGCCAAAACTTATTCCCGGGTGAAGTAGATAGTCCCAGGGGAGTTGGGGAGTAGGCGCGCACCTCCTGCCAGATCACGGCGGCCGTAGTGGCACGCCTGCGAGTGAGAGGCTGTGCACTATGAGGCACATGTGCTAAAGAAGGCGGTGAGCCTTGTACTCACGCCTGCCACTTCCACCAAACGCATGACAACGCCACCAAAATGAAATCCCAGGTGCACTAGACGCAGGGAAACCTCGGCAATAGACGCGCAACTCCGGGAAAGCACGGGCGACGAAGTGGCATGCGTGAGAGTGAGAGGCTGTGCAAGGTGTAAGGGCTGAGCCTTGTACTCACGCCTGCCACTTCCACGAAACACATCACTACGCGGCAAGAACGGGTTCCCGGGTGCAGTAGATAGTCCCAGGGGAGTTGGAGAGTAGTCGGGCACCTCCTGCCAAATCACGGCAGCCGTAGTGGCACGCCTGCAATTGAGAGGCTGTGCACTGTGAGGCACATGTGCTAAAGAAGGCGTTCAGTCTTGTACTCACGCCTGCCACTTCCACGAAACACATCACCACGCGGCCAAAACGGATTCCCGGGTGCAGTAGATAGTCCCAGGGGAGTTGGAGAGTAGTCGGGCACCTCCTGCCAAATCACGGCGGCCGTAGTGGCACGCCTGCGAGTGAGAGGCTGTGCACTATGAGGCACATGTGCTAAAGAAGGCGGTGAGCCTTGTCCTCACGCCTGCCACTTCCACCAAACGCATGACAACGCCACCAAAATGAAATCCCAGGTGCACTAGACCCAGGGAAACCTCGGCAATAGACGCGCAACTCCGGGAAAGCACGGGCGACGGAGTGGCATGCGTGAGAGTGAGAGGCTGTGCAAGGTGTACGGGCTGAGCCTTGTACTCACGCCTGCCACTTCCACGAAACACATCACCACGCGGCCAAAACTTATTCCCGGGTGAAGTAGATAGTCCCAGGGGAGTTGGGGAGTAGGCGCGCACCTCCTGCCAGATCACGGCGGCCGTAGTGGCACGCCTGCGAGTGAGAGGCTGTGCACTATGAGGCACATGTGCTAAAGAAGGCGGTGAGCCTTGTACTCACGCCTGCCACTTCCACCAAACGCATGACAACGCCACCAAAATGAAATCCCAGGTGCACTAGACCCAGGGAAACCTCGGCAATAGACGCGCAACTCCGGGAAAGCACGGGCGACGGAGTGGCATGCGTGAGAGTGAGAGGCTGTGCAAGGTGTACGGGCTGAGCCTTGTACTCACGCCTGCCACTTCCACGAAACACATCACTACGCGGCAAGAACGGGTTCCCGGGTGCAGTAGATAGTCCCAGGGGAGTTGGAGAGTAGTCGGGCACCTCCTGCCAAATCACGGCAGCCGTAGTGGCACGCCTGCAATTGAGAGGCTGTGCACTGTGAGGCACATGTGCTAAAGAAGGCGGTCAGTCTTGTACTCACGCCTGCCACTTCCACGAAACACATCACCACGCGGCCAAAACGGATTCCCGGGTGCAGTAGATAGTCCCAGGGGAGTTGGAGAGTAGTCGGGCACCTCCTGCCAAATCACGGCGGCCGTAGTGGCACGCCTGCGAGTGAGAGGCTGTGCACTATGAGGCACATGTGCTAAAGAAGGCGGTGAGCCTTGTACTCACGCCTGCCACTTCCACCAAACGCATGACAACGCCACCAAAATGAAATCCCAGGTTCACTAGACCCAGGGAAACCTCGGCAATAGACGCGCAACTCCGGGAAAGCACGGGCGACGGAGTGGCATGCGTGAGAGTGAGAGGCTGTGCAAGGTGTACGGGCTGAGCCTTGTACTCACGCCTGCCACTTCCACGAAACACATCACCACGCGGCCAAAACTTATTCCCGGGTGAAGTAGATAGTCCCAGGGGAGTTGGGGAGTAGGCGCGCACCTCCTGCCAGATCACGGCGGCCGTAGTGGCACGCCTGCGAGTGAGAGGCTGTGCACTATGAGGCACATGTGCTAAAGAAGGCGGTGAGCCTTGTACTCACGCCTGCCACTTCCACCAAACGCATGACAACGCCACCAAAATGAAATCCCAGGTGCACTAGACGCAGGGAAACCTCGGCAATAGACGCGCAACTCCGGGAAAGCACGGGCGACGAAGTGGCATGCGTGAGAGTGAGAGGCTGTGCAAGGTGTAAGGGCTGAGCCTTGTACTCACGCCTGCCACTTCCACGAAACACATCACTACGCGGCAAGAACGGGTTCCCGGGTGCAGTAGATAGTCCCAGGGGAGTTGGAGAGTAGTCGGGCACCTCCTGCCAAATCACGGCAGCCGTAGTGGCACGCCTGCAATTGAGAGGCTGTGCACTGTGAGGCACATGTGCTAAAGAAGGCGGTCAGTCTTGTACTCACGCCTGCCACTTCCACGAAACACATCACCACGCGGCCAAAACGGATTCCCGGGTGCAGTAGATAGTCCCAGGGGAGTTGGAGAGTAGTCGGGCACCTCCTGCCAAATCACGGCGGCCGTAGTGGCACGCCTGCGAGTGAGAGGCTGTGCACTATGAGGCACATGTGCTAAAGAAGGCGGTGAGCCTTGTCCTCACGCCTGCCACTTCCACCAAACGCATGACAACGCCACCAAAATGAAATCCCAGGTGCACTAGACCCAGGGAAACCTCGGCAATAGACGCGCAACTCCGGGAAAGCACGGGCGACGGAGTGGCATGCGTGAGAGTGAGAGGCTGTGCAAGGTGTACGGGCTGACCCTTGTACTCACGCCTGCCACTTCCACGAAACACATCACCACGCGGCCAAAACTTATTCCCGGGTGAAGTAGATAGTCCCAGGGGAGTTGGGGAGTAGGCGCGCACCTCCTGCCAGATCACGGCGGCCGTAGTGGCACGCCTGCGAGTGAGAGGCTGTGCACTATGAGGCACATGTGCTAAAGAAGGCGGTGAGCCTTGTACTCACGCCTGCCACTTCCACCAAACGCATGACAACGCCACCAAAATGAAATCCCAGGTGCACTAGACCCAGGGAAACCTCGGCAATAGACGCGCAACTCCGGGAAAGCACGGGCGACGGAGTGGCATGCGTGAGAGTGAGAGGCTGTGCAAGGTGTACGGGCTGAGCCTTGTACTCACGCCTGCCACTTCCACGAAACACATCACCACGCCGCCAAAACTTATTCCCGGGTGAAGTAGATAGTCCCAGGGGAGTTGGGGAGTAGGCGCGCACCTCCTGCCAGATCACGGCGGCCGTAGTGGCACGCCTGCGAGTGAGAGGCTGTGCACTATGAGGCACATGTGCTAAAGAAGGCGGTGAGCCTTGTACTCACGCCTGCCACTTCCACCAAACGCATGACAACGCCACCAAAATGAAATCCCAGGTGCACTAGACGCAGGGAAACCTCGGCAATAGACGCGCAACTCCGGGAAAGCACGGGCGACGAAGTGGCATGCGTGAGAGTGAGAGGCTGTGCAAGGTGTAAGGGCTGAGCCTTGTACTCACGCCTGCCACTTCCACGAAACACATCACTACGCGGCAAGAACGGGTTCCCGGGTGCAGTAGATAGTCCCAGGGGAGTTGGAGAGTAGTCGGGCACCTCCTGCCAAATCACGGCAGCCGTAGTGGCACGCCTGCAATTGAGAGGCTGTGCACTGTGAGGCACATGTGCTAAAGAAGGCGGTCAGTCTTGTACTCACGCCTGCCACTTCCACGAAACACATCACCACGCGGCCAAAACGGATTCCCGGGTGCAGTAGATAGTCCCAGGGGAGTTGGAGAGTAGTCGGGCACCTCCTGCCAAATCACGGCGGCCGTAGTGGCACGCCTGCGAGTGAGAGGCTGTGCACTATGAGGCACATGTGCTAAAGAAGGCGGTGAGCCTTGTCCTCACGCCTGCCACTTCCACCAAACGCATGACAACGCCACCAAAATGAAATCCCAGGTGCACTAGACCCAGGGAAACCTCGGCAATAGACGCGCAACTCCGGGAAAGCACGGGCGACGGAGTGGCATGCGTGAGAGTGAGAGGCTGTGCAAGGTGTACGGGCTGAGCCTTGTACTCACGCCTGCCACTTCCACGAAACACATCACCACGCGGCCAAAACTTATTCCCGGGTGAAGTAGATAGTCCCAGGGGAGTTGGGGAGTAGGCGCGCACCTCCTGCCAGATCACGGCGGCCGTAGTGGCACGCCTGCGAGTGAGAGGCTGTGCACTATGAGGCACATGTGCTAAAGAAGGCGGTGAGCCTTGTACTCACGCCTGCCACTTCCACCAAACGCATGACAACGCCACCAAAATGAAATCCCAGGTGCACTAGACGCAGGGAAACCTCGGCAATAGACGCGCAACTCCGGGAAAGCACGGGCGACGAAGTGGCATGCGTGAGAGTGAGAGGCTGTGCAAGGTGTAAGGGCTGAGCCTTGTACTCACGCCTGCCACTTCCACGAAACACATCACTACGCGGCAAGAACGGGTTCCCGGGTGCAGTAGATAGTCCCAGGGGAGTTGGAGAGTAGTCGGGCACCTCCTGCCAAATCACGGCAGCCGTAGTGGCACGCCTGCAATTGAGAGGCTGTGCACTGTGAGGCACATGTGCTAAAGAAGGCGGTCAGTCTTGTACTCACGCCTGCCACTTCCACGAAACACATCACCACGCGGCCAAAACGGATTCCCGGGTGCAGTAGATAGTCCCAGGGGAGTTGGAGAGTAGTCGGGCACCTCCTGCCAAATCACGGCGGCCGTAGTGGCACGCCTGCGAGTGAGAGGCTGTGCACTATGAGGCACATGTGCTAAAGAAGGCGGTGAGCCTTGTCCTCACGCCTGCCACTTCCACCAAACGCATGACAACGCCACCAAAATGAAATCCCAGGTGCACTAGACCCAGGGAAACCTCGGCAATAGACGCGCAACTCCGGGAAAGCACGGGCGACGGAGTGGCATGCGTGAGAGTGAGAGGCTGTGCAAGGTGTACGGGCTGACCCTTGTACTCACGCCTGCCACTTCCACGAAACACATCACCACGCGGCCAAAACTTATTCCCGGGTGAAGTAGATAGTCCCAGGGGAGTTGGGGAGTAGGCGCGCACCTCCTGCCAGATCACGGCGGCCGTAGTGGCACGCCTGCGAGTGAGAGGCTGTGCACTATGAGGCACATGTGCTAAAGAAGGCGGTGAGCCTTGTACTCACGCCTGCCACTTCCACCAAACGCATGACAACGCCACCAAAATGAAATCCCAGGTGCACTAGACCCAGGGAAACCTCGGCAATAGACGCGCAACTCCGGGAAAGCACGGGCGACGGAGTGGCATGCGTGAGAGTGAGAGGCTGTGCAAGGTGTACGGGCTGAGCCTTGTACTCACGCCTGCCACTTCCACGAAACACATCACCACGCCGCCAAAACTTATTCCCGGGTGAAGTAGATAGTCCCAGGGGAGTTGGGGAGTAGGCGCGCACCTCCTGCCAGATCACGGCGGCCGTAGTGGCACGCCTGCGAGTGAGAGGCTGTGCACTATGAGGCACATGTGCTAAAGAAGGCGGTGAGCCTTGTACTCACGCCTGCCACTTCCACCAAACGCATGACAACGCCACCAAAATGAAATCCCAGGTGCACTAGACGCAGGGAAACCTCGGCAATAGACGCGCAACTCCGGGAAAGCACGGGCGACGAAGTGGCATGCGTGAGAGTGAGAGGCTGTGCAAGGTGTAAGGGCTGAGCCTTGTACTCACGCCTGCCACTTCCACGAAACACATCACTACGCGGCAAGAACGGGTTCCCGGGTGCAGTAGATAGTCCCAGGGGAGTTGGAGAGTAGTCGGGCACCTCCTGCCAAATCACGGCAGCCGTAGTGGCACGCCTGCAATTGAGAGGCTGTGCACTGTGAGGCACATGTGCTAAAGAAGGCGGTCAGTCTTGTACTCACGCCTGCCACTTCCACGAAACACATCACCACGCGGCCAAAACGGATTCCCGGGTGCAGTAGATAGTCCCAGGGGAGTTGGAGAGTAGTCGGGCACCTCCTGCCAAATCACGGCGGCCGTAGTGGCACGCCTGCGAGTGAGAGGCTGTGCACTATGAGGCACATGTGCTAAAGAAGGCGGTGAGCCTTGTCCTCACGCCTGCCACTTCCACCAAACGCATGACAACGCCACCAAAATGAAATCCCAGGTGCACTAGACCCAGGGAAACCTCGGCAATAGACGCGCAACTCCGGGAAAGCACGGGCGACGGAGTGGCATGCGTGAGAGTGAGAGGCTGTGCAAGGTGTACGGGCTGAGCCTTGTACTCACGCCTGCCACTTCCACGAAACACATCACCACGCGGCCAAAACTTATTCCCGGGTGAAGTAGATAGTCCCAGGGGAGTTGGAGAGTAGGCGCGCACCTCCTGCCAGATCACGGCGGCCGTAGTGGCACGCCTGCGAGTGAGAGGTTGTGCACTATGAGGCACATGTGCTAAAGAAGGCGGTGAGCCTTGTACTCACGCCTGCCACTTCCACCAAACGCATGACAACGCCACCAAAATGAAATCCCAGGTGCACTAGACCCAGGGAAACCTCGGCAATAGACGCGCAACTCCGGGAAAGCACGGGCGACGGAGTGGCATGCGTGAGAGTGAGAGGCTGTGCAAGGTGTACGGGCTGAGCCTTGTACTCACGCCTGCCACTTCCACGAAACACATCACTACGCGGCAAGAACGGGTTCCCGGGTGCAGTAGATAGTCCCAGGGGAGTTGGAGAGTAGTCGGGCACCTCCTGCCAAATCACGGCAGCCGTAGTGGCACGCCTGCAATTGAGAGGCTGTGCACTGTGAGGCACATGTGCTAAAGAAGGCGGTCAGTCTTGTACTCACGCCTGCCACTTCCACGAAACACATCACCACGCGGCCAAAACGGATTCCCGGGTGCAGTAGATAGTCCCAGGGGAGTTGGAGAGTAGTCGGGCACCTCCTGCCAAATCACGGCGGCCGTAGTGGCACGCCTGCGAGTGAGAGGCTGTGCACTATGAGGCACATGTGCTAAAGAAGGCGGTGAGCCTTGTACTCACGCCTGCCACTTCCACCAAACGCATGACAACGCCACCAAAATGAAATCCCAGGTGCACTAGACCCAGGGAAACCTCGGCAATAGACGCGCAACTCGGGGAAAGCACGGGCGACGGAGTGGCATGCGTGAGAGTGAGAGGCTGTGCAAGGTGTACGGGCTGAGCCTTGTACTCACGCCTGCCACTTCCACGAAACACATCACCACGCGGCCAAAACTTATTCCCGGGTGAAGTAGATAGTCCCAGGGGAGTTGGGGAGTAGGCGCGCACTTCCTGCCAGATCACGGCGGCCGTAGTGGCACGCCTGCGAGTGAGAGGCTGTGCACTATGAGGCACATGTGCTAAAGAAGGCGGTGAGCCTTGTACTCACGCCTGCCACTTCCACCAAACGCATGACAACGCCACCAAAATGAAATCCCAGGTGCACTAGACGCAGGGAAACCTCGGCAATAGACGCGCAACTCCGGGAAAGCACGGGCGACGAAGTGGCATGCGTGAGAGTGAGAGGCTGTGCAAGGTGTAAGGGCTGAGCCTTGTACTCACGCCTGCCACTTCCACGAAACACATCACTACGCGGCAAGAACGGGTTCCCGGGTGCAGTAGATAGTCCCAGGGGAGTTGGAGAGTAGTCGGGCACCTCCTGCCAAATCACGGCAGCCGTAGTGGCACGCCTGCAATTGAGAGGCTGTGCACTGTGAGGCACATGTGCTAAAGAAGGCGGTCAGTCTTGTACTCACGCCTGCCACTTCCACGAAACACATCACCACGCGGCCAAAACGGATTCCCGGGTGCAGTAGATAGTCCCAGGGGAGTTGGAGAGTAGTCGGGCACCTCCTGCCAAATCACGGCGGCCGTAGTGGCACGCCTGCGAGTGAGAGGCTGTGCACTATGAGGCACATGTGCTAAAGAAGGCGGTGAGCCTTGTCCTCACGCCTGCCACTTCCACCAAACGCATGACAACGCCACCAAAATGAAATCCCAGGTGCACTAGACCCAGGGAAACCTCGGCAATAGACGCGCAACTCCGGGAAAGCACGGGCGACGGAGTGGCATGCGTGAGAGTGAGAGGCTGTGCAAGGTGTACGGGCTGAGCCTTGTACTCACGCCTGCCACTTCCACGAAACACATCACCACGCGGCCAAAACTTATTCCCGGGTGAAGTAGATAGTCCCAGGGGAGTTGGGGAGTAGGCGCGCACCTCCTGCCAGATCACGGCGGCCGTAGTGGCACGCCTGCGAGTGAGAGGCTGTGCACTATGAGGCACATGTGCTAAAGAAGGCGGTGAGCCTTGTACTCACGCCTGCCACTTCCACCAAACGCATGACAACGCCACCAAAATGAAATCCCAGGTGCACTAGACCCAGGGAAACCTCGGCAATAGACGCGCAACTCCGGGAAAGCACGGGCGACGGAGTGGCATGCGTGAGAGTGAGAGGCTGTGCAAGGTGTACGGGCTGAGCCTTGTACTCACGCCTGCCACTTCCACGAAACACATCACTACGCGGCAAGAACGGGTTCCCGGGTGCAGTAGATAGTCCCAGGGGAGTTGGAGAGTAGTCGGGCACCTCCTGCCAAATCACGGCAGCCGTAGTGGCACGCCTGCAATTGAGAGGCTGTGCACTGTGAGGCACATGTGCTAAAGAAGGCGGTCAGTCTTGTACTCACGCCTGCCACTTCCACGAAACACATCACCACGCGGCCAAAACGGATTCCCGGGTGCAGTAGATAGTCCCAGGGGAGTTGGAGAGTAGTCGGGCACCTCCTGCCAAATCACGGCGGCCGTAGTGGCACGCCTGCGAGTGAGAGGCTGTGCACTATGAGGCACATGTGCTAAAGAAGGCGGTGAGCCTTGTCCTCACGCCTGCCACTTCCACCAAACGCATGACAACGCCACCAAAATGAAATCCCAGGTGCACTAGACCCAGGGAAACCTCGGCAATAGACGCGCAACTCCGGGAAAGCACGGGCGACGGAGTGGCATGCGTGAGAGTGAGAGGCTGTGCAAGGTGTACGGGCTGAGCCTTGTACTCACGCCTGCCACTTCCACGAAACACATCACCACGCGGCCAAAACTTATTCCCGGGTGAAGTAGATAGTCCCAGGGGAGTTGGGGAGTAGGCGCGCACCTCCTGCCAGATCACGGCGGCCGTAGTGGCACGCCTGCGAGTGAGAGGCTGTGCACTATGAGGCACATGTGCTAAAGAAGGCGGTGAGCCTTGTACTCACGCCTGCCACTTCCACCAAACGCATGACAACGCCACCAAAATGAAATCCCAGGTGCACTAGACCCAGGGAAACCTCGGCAATAGACGCGCAACTCCGGGAAAGCACGGGCGACGGAGTGGCATGCGTGAGAGTGAGAGGCTGTGCAAGGTGTACGGGCTGAGCCTTGTACTCACGCCTGCCACTTCCACGAAACACATCACCACGCGGCCAAAACTTATTCCCGGGTGAAGTAGATAGTCCCAGGGGAGTTGGGGAGTAGGCGCGCACCTCCTGCCAGATCACGGCGGCCGTAGTGGCACGCCTGCGAGTGAGAGGCTGTGCACTATGAGGCACATGTGCTAAAGAAGGCGGTGAGCCTTGTACTCACGCCTGCCACTTCCACCAAACGCATGACAACGCCACCAAAATGAAATCCCAGGTGCACTAGACGCAGGGAAACCTCGGCAATAGACGCGCAACTCCGGGAAAGCACGGGCGACGAAGTGGCATGCGTGAGAGTGAGAGGCTGTGCAAGGTGTAAGGGCTGAGCCTTGTACTCACGCCTGCCACTTCCACGAAATACATCACTACGCGGCAAGAACGGGTTCCCGGGTGCAGTAGATAGTCCCAGGGGAGTTGGAGAGTAGTCGGGCACCTCCTGCCAAATCACGGCAGCCGTAGTGGCACGCCTGCAATTGAGAGGCTGTGCACTGTGAGGCACATGTGCTAAAGAAGGCGGTCAGTCTTGTACTCACGCCTGCCACTTCCACGAAACACATCACCACGCGGCCAAAACGGATTCCCGGGTGCAGTAGATAGTCCCAGGGGAGTTGGAGAGTAGTCGGGCACCTCCTGCCAAATCACGGCGGCCGTAGTGGCACGCCTGCGAGTGAGAGGCTGTGCACTATGAGGCACATGTGCTAAAGAAGGCGGTGAGCCTTGTCCTCACGCCTGCCACTTCCACCAAACGCATGACAACGCCACCAAAATGAAATCCCAGGTGCACTAGACCCAGGGAAACCTCGGCAATAGACGCGCAACTCCGGGAAAGCACGGGCGACGGAGTGGCATGCGTGAGAGTGAGAGGCTGTGCAAGGTGTACGGGCTGAGCCTTGTACTCACGCCTGCCACTTCCACGAAACACATCACCACGCGGCCAAAACTTATTCCCGGGTGAAGTAGATAGTCCCAGGGGAGTTGGGGAGTAGGCGCGCACCTCCTGCCAGATCACGGCGGCCGTAGTGGCACGCCTGCGAGTGAGAGGCTGTGCACTATGAGGCACATGTGCTAAAGAAGGCGGTGAGCCTTGTACTCACGCCTGCCACTTCCACCAAACGCATGACAACGCCACCAAAATGAAATCCCAGGTGCACTAGACGCAGGGAAACCTCGGCAATAGACGCGCAACTCCGGGAAAGCACGGGCGACGAAGTGGCATGCGTGAGAGTGAGAGGCTGTGCAATGTGTAAGGGCTGAGCCTTGTACTCACGCCTGCCACTTCCACGAAACACATCACTACGCGGCAAGAACGGGTTCCCGGGTGCAGTAGATAGTCCCAGGGGAGTTGGAGAGTAGTCGGGCACCTCCTGCCAAATCACGGCAGCCGTAGTGGCACGCCTGCAATTGAGAGGCTGTGCACTGTGAGGCACATGTGCTAAAGAAGGCGGTCAGTCTTGTACTCACGCCTGCCACTTCCACGAAACACATCACCACGCGGCCAAAACGGATTCCCGGGTGCAGTAGATAGTCCCAGGGGAGTTGGAGAGTAGTCGGGCACCTCCTGCCAAATCACGGCGGCCGTAGTGGCACGCCTGCGAGTGAGAGGCTGTGCACTATGAGGCACATGTGCTAAAGAAGGCGGTGAGCCTTGTCCTCACGCCTGCCACTTCCACCAAACGCATGACAACGCCACCAAAATGAAATCCCAGGTGCACTAGACCCAGGGAAACCTCGGCAATAGACGCGCAACTCCGGGAAAGCACGGGCGACGGAGTGGCATGCGTGAGAGTGAGAGGCTGTGCAAGGTGTACGGGCTGAGCCTTGTACTCACGCCTGCCACTTCCACGAAACACATCACCACGCGGCCAAAACTTATTCCCGGGTGAAGTAGATAGTCCCAGGGGAGTTGGGGAGTAGGCGCGCACCTCCTGCCAGATCACGGCGGCCGTAGTGGCACGCCTGCGAGTGAGAGGCTGTGCACTATGAGGCACATGTGCTAAAGAAGGCGGTGAGCCTTGTACTCACGCCTGCCACTTCCACCAAACGCATGACAACGCCACCAAAATGAAATCCCAGGTGCACTAGACCCAGGGAAACCTCGGCAATAGACGCGCAACTCCGGGAAAGCACGGGCGACGGAGTGGCATGCGTGAGAGTGAGAGGCTGTGCAAGGTGTACGGGCTGAGCCTTGTACTCACGCCTGCCACTTCCACGAAACACATCACTACGCGGCAAGAACGGGTTCCCGGGTGCAGTAGATAGTCCCAGGGGAGTTGGAGAGTAGTCGGGCACCTCCTGCCAAATCACGGCAGCCGTAGTGGCACGCCTGCAATTGAGAGGCTGTGCACTGTGAGGCACATGTGCTAAAGAAGGCGGTCAGTCTTGTACTCACGCCTGCCACTTCCACGAAACACATCACCACGCGGCCAAAACGGATTCCCGGGTGCAGTAGATAGTCCCAGGGGAGTTGGAGAGTAGTCGGGCACCTCCTGCCAAATCACGGCGGCCGTAGTGGCACGCCTGCGAGTGAGAGGCTGTGCACTATGAGGCACATGTGCTAAAGAAGGCGGTGAGCCTTGTCCTCACGCCTGCCACTTCCACCAAACGCATGACAACGCCACCAAAATGAAATCCCAGGTGCACTAGACCCAGGGAAACCTCGGCAATAGACGCGCAACTCCGGGAAAGCACGGGCGACGGAGTGGCATGCGTGAGAGTGAGAGGCTGTGCAAGGTGTACGGGCTGAGCCTTGTACTCACGCCTGCCACTTCCACGAAACACATCACCACGCGGCCAAAACTTATTCCCGGGTGAAGTAGATAGTCCCAGGGGAGTTGGGGAGTAGGCGCGCACCTCCTGCCAGATCACGGCGGCCGTAGTGGCACGCCTGCGAGTGAGAGGCTGTGCACTATGAGGCACATGTGCTAAAGAAGGCGGTGAGCCTTGTACTCACGCCTGCCACTTCCACCAAACGCATGACAACGCCACCAAAATGAAATCCCAGGTGCACTAGACCCAGGGAAACCTCGGCAATAGACGCGCAACTCCGGGAAAGCACGGGCGACGGAGTGGCATGCGTGAGAGTGAGAGGCTGTGCAAGGTGTACGGGCTGAGCCTTGTACTCACGCCTGCCACTTCCACGAAACACATCACCACGTGGCCAAAACTTATTCCCGGGTGAAGTAGATAGTCCCAGGGGAGTTGGGGAGTAGGCGCGCACCTCCTGCCAGATCACGGCGGCCGTAGTGGCACGCCTGCGAGTGAGAGGCTGTGCACTATGAGGCACATGTGCTAAAGAAGGCGGTGAGCCTTGTACTCACGCCTGCCACTTCCACCAAACGCATGACAACGCCACCAAAATGAAATCCCAGGTGCACTAGACGCAGGGAAACCTCGGCAATAGACGCGCAACTCCGGGAAAGCACGGGCGACGAAGTGGCATGCGTGAGAGTGAGAGGCTGTGCAAGGTGTAAGGGCTGAGCCTTGTACTCACGCCTGCCACTTCCACGAAACACATCACTACGCGGCAAGAACGGGTTCCCGGGTGCAGTAGATAGTCCCAGGGGAGTTGGAGAGTAGTCGGGCACCTCCTGCCAAATCACGGCAGCCGTAGTGGCACGCCTGCAATTGAGAGGCTGTGCACTGTGAGGCACATGTGCTAAAGAAGGCGGTCAGTCTTGTACTCACGCCTGCCACTTCCACGAAACACATCACCACGCGGCCAAAACGGATTCCCGGGTGCAGTAGATAGTCCCAGGGGAGTTGGAGAGTAGTCGGGCACCTCCTGCCAAATCACGGCGGCCGTAGTGGCACGCCTGCGAGTGAGAGGCTGTGCACTATGAGGCACATGTGCTAAAGAAGGCGGTGAGCCTTGTCCTCACGCCTGCCACTTCCACCAAACGCATGACAACGCCACCAAAATGAAATCCCAGGTGCACTAGACCCAGGGAAACCTCGGCAATAGACGCGCAACTCCGGGAAAGCACGGGCGACGGAGTGGCATGCGTGAGAGTGAGAGGCTGTGCAAGGTGTACGGGCTGAGCCTTGTACTCACGCCTGCCACTTCCACGAAACACATCACCACGCGGCCAAAACTTATTCCCGGGTGAAGTAGATAGTCCCAGGGGAGTTGGGGAGTAGGCGCGCACCTCCTGCCAGATCACGGCGGCCGTAGTGGCACGCCTGCGAGTGAGAGGCTGTGCACTATGAGGCACATGTGCTAAAGAAGGCGGTGAGCCTTGTACTCACGCCTGCCACTTCCACCAAACGCATGACAACGCCACCAAAATGAAATCCCAGGTGCACTAGACGCAGGGAAACCTCGGCAATAGACGCGCAACTCCGGGAAAGCACGGGCGACGAAGTGGCATGCGTGAGAGTGAGAGGCTGTGCAATGTGTAAGGGCTGAGCCTTGTACTCACGCCTGCCACTTCCACGAAACACATCACTACGCGGCAAGAACGGGTTCCCGGGTGCAGTAGATAGTCCCAGGGGAGTTGGAGGGTAGTCGGGCACCTCCTGCCAAATCACGGCAGCCGTAGTGGCACGCCTGCAATTGAGAGGCTGTGCACTGTGAGGCACATGTGCTAAAGAAGGCGGTCAGTCTTGTACTCACGCCTGCCACTTCCACGAAACACATCACCACGCGGCCAAAACGGATTCCCGGGTGCAGTAGATAGTCCCAGGGGAGTTGGAGAGTAGTCGGGCACCTCCTGCCAAATCACGGCGGCCGTAGTGGCACGCCTGCGAGTGAGAGGCTGTGCACTATGAGGCACATGTGCTAAAGAAGGCGGTGAGCCTTGTCCTCACGCCTGCCACTTCCACCAAACGCATGACAACGCCACCAAAATGAAATCCCAGGTGCACTAGACCCAGGGAAACCTCGGCAATAGACGCGCAACTCCGGGAAAGCACGGGCGACGGAGTGGCATGCGTGAGAGTGAGAGGCTGTGCAAGGTGTACGGGCTGAGCCTTGTACTCACGCCTGCCACTTCCACGAAACACATCACCACGCGGCCAAAACTTATTCCCGGGTGAAGTAGATAGTCCCAGGGGAGTTGGGGAGTAGGCGCGCACCTCCTGCCAGATCACGGCGGCCGTAGTGGCACGCCTGCGAGTGAGAGGCTGTGCACTATGAGGCACATGTGCTAAAGAAGGCGGTGAGCCTTGTACTCACGCCTGCCACTTCCACCAAACGCATGACAACGCCACCAAAATGAAATCCCAGGTGCACTAGACCCAGGGAAACCTCGGCAATAGACGCGCAACTCCGGGAAAGCACGGGCGACGGAGTGGCATGCGTGAGAGTGAGAGGCTGTGCAAGGTGTACGGGCTGAGCCTTGTACTCACGCCTGCCACTTCCACGAAACACATCACTACGCGGCAAGAACGGGTTCCCGGGTGCAGTAGATAGTCCCAGGGGAGTTGGAGAGTAGTCGGGCACCTCCTGCCAAATCACGGCAGCCGTAGTGGCACGCCTGCAATTGAGAGGCTGTGCACTGTGAGGCACATGTGCTAAAGAAGGCGGTCAGTCTTGTACTCACGCCTGCCACTTCCACGAAACACATCACCACGCGGCCAAAACGGATTCCCGGGTGCAGTAGATAGTCCCAGGGGAGTTGGAGAGTAGTCGGGCACCTCCTGCCAAATCACGGCGGCCGTAGTGGCACGCCTGCGAGTGAGAGGCTGTGCACTATGAGGCACATGTGCTAAAGAAGGCGGTGAGCCTTGTCCTCACGCCTGCCACTTCCACCAAACGCATGACAACGCCACCAAAATGAATTCCCAGGTGCACTAGACCCAGGGAAACCTCGGCAATAGACGCGCAACTCCGGGAAAGCACGGGCGACGGAGTGGCATGCGTGAGAGTGAGAGGCTGTGCAAGGTGTACGGGCTGAGCCTTGTACTCACGCCTGCCACTTCCACGAAACACATCACCACGCGGCCAAAACTTATTCCCGGGTGAAGTAGATAGTCCCAGGGGAGTTGGGGAGTAGGCGCGCACCTCCTGCCAGATCACGGCGGCCGTAGTGGCACGCCTGCGAGTGAGAGGCTGTGCACTATGAGGCACATGTGCTAAAGAAGGCGGTGAGCCTTGTACTCACGCCTGCCACTTCCACCAAACGCATGACAACGCCACCAAAATGAAATCCCAGGTGCACTAGACGCAGGGAAACCTCGGCAATAGACGCGCAACTCCGGGAAAGCACGGGCGACGAAGTGGCATGCGTGAGAGTGAGAGGCTGTGCAAGGTGTACGGGCTGAGCCTTGTACTCACGCCTGCCACTTCCACGAAACACATCACTACGCGGCAAGAACGGGTTCCCGGGTGCAGTAGATAGTCCCAGGGGAGTTGGAGAGTAGTCGGGCACCTCCTGCCAAATCACGGCAGCCGTAGTGGCACGCCTGCAATTGAGAGGCTGTGCACTGTGAGGCACATGTGCTAAAGAAGGCGGTCAGTCTTGTACTCACGCCTGCCACTTCCACGAAACACATCACCACGCGGCCAAAACGGATTCCCGGGTGCAGTAGATAGTCCCAGGGGAGTTGGAGAGTAGTCGGGCACCTCCTGCCAAATCACGGCGGCCGTAGTGGCACGCCTGCGAGTGAGAGGCTGTGCACTATGAGGCACATGTGCTAAAGAAGGCGGTGAGCCTTGTCCTCACGCCTGCCACTTCCACCAAACGCATGACAACGCCACCAAAATGAAATCCCAGGTGCACTAGACCCAGGGAAACCTCGGCAATAGACGCGCAACTCCGGGAAAGCACGGGCGACGGAGTGGCATGCGTGAGAGTGAGAGGCTGTGCAAGGTGTACGGGCTGAGCCTTGTACTCACGCCTGCCACTTCCACGAAACACATCACCACGCGGCCAAAACTTATTCCCGGGTGAAGTAGATAGTCCCAGGGGAGTTGGGGAGTAGGCGCGCACCTCCTGCCAGATCACGGCGGCCGTAGTGGCACGCCTGCGAGTGAGAGGCTGTGCACTATGAGGCACATGTGCTAAAGAAGGCGGTGAGCCTTGTACTCACGCCTGCCACTTCCACCAAACGCATGACAACGCCACCAAAATGAAATCCCAGGTGCACTAGACCCAGGGAAACCTCGGCAATAGACGCGCAACTCCGGGAAAGCACGGGCGACGGAGTGGCATGCGTGAGAGTGAGAGGCTGTGCAAGGTGTACGGGCTGAGCCTTGTACTCACGCCTGCCACTTCCACGAAACACATCACTACGCGGCAAGAACGGGTTCCCGGGTGCAGTAGATAGTCCCAGGGGAGTTGGAGAGTAGTCGGGCACCTCCTGCCAAATCACGGCAGCCGTAGTGGCACGCCTGCAATTGAGAGGCTGTGCACTGTGAGGCACATGTGCTAAAGAAGGCGGTCAGTCTTGTACTCACGCCTGCCACTTCCACGAAACACATCACCACGCGGCCAAAACGGATTCCCGGGTGCAGTAGATAGTCCCAGGGGAGTTGGAGAGTAGTCGGGCACCTCCTGCCAAATCACGGCGGCCGTAGTGGCACGCCTGCGAGTGAGAGGCTGTGCACTATGAGGCACATGTGCTAAAGAAGGCGGTGAGCCTTGTCCTCACGCCTGCCACTTCCACCAAACGCATGACAACGCCACCAAAATGAAATCCCAGGTGCACTAGACCCAGGGAAACCTCGGCAATAGACGCGCAACTCCGGGAAAGCACGGGCGACGGAGTGGCATGCGTGAGAGTGAGAGGCTGTGCAAGGTGTACGGGCTGAGCCTTGTACTCACGCCTGCCACTTCCACGAAACACATCACCACGCGGCCAAAACTTATTCCCGGGTGAAGTAGATAGTCCCAGGGGAGTTGGGGAGTAGGCGCGCACCTCCTGCCAGATCACGGCGGCCGTAGTGGCACGCCTGCGAGTGAGAGGCTGTGCACTATGAGGCACATGTGCTAAAGAAGGCGGTGAGCCTTGTACTCACGCCTGCCACTTCCACCAAACGCATGACAACGCCACCAAAATGAAATCCCAGGTGCACTAGACCCAGGGAAACCTCGGCAATAGACGCGCAACTCCGGGAAAGCACGGGCGACGGAGTGGCATGCGTGAGAGTGAGAGGCTGTGCAAGGTGTACGGGCTGAGCCTTGTACTCACGCCTGCCACTTCCACGAAACACATCACCACGCGGCCAAAACTTATTCCCGGGTGAAGTAGATAGTCCCAGGGGAGTTGGGGAGTAGGCGCGCACCTCCTGCCAGATCACGGCGGCCGTAGTGGCACGCCTGCGAGTGAGAGGCTGTGCACTATGAGGCACATGTGCTAAAGAAGGCGGTGAGCCTTGTACTCACGCCTGCCACTTCCACCAAACGCATGACAACGCCACCAAAATGAAATCCCAGGTGCACTAGACGCAGGGAAACCTCGGCAATAGACGCGCAACTCCGGGAAAGCACGGGCGACGAAGTGGCATGCGTGAGAGTGAGAGGCTGTGCAAGGTGTAAGGGCTGAGCCTTGTACTCACGCCTGCCACTTCCACGAAACACATCACTACGCGGCAAGAACGGGTTCCCGGGTGCAGTAGATAGTCCCAGGGGAGTTGGAGAGTAGTCGGGCACCTCCTGCCAAATCACGGCAGCCGTAGTGGCACGCCTGCAATTGAGAGGCTGTGCACTGTGAGGCACATGTGCTAAAGAAGGCGGTCAGTCTTGTACTCACGCCTGCCACTTCCACGAAACACATCACCACGCGGCCAAAACGGATTCCCGGGTGCAGTAGATAGTCCCAGGGGAGTTGGAGAGTAGTCGGGCACCTCCTGCCAAATCACGGCGGCCGTAGTGGCACGCCTGCGAGTGAGAGGCTGTGCACTATGAGGCACATGTGCTAAAGAAGGCGGTGAGCCTTGTCCTCACGCCTGCCACTTCCACCAAACGCATGACAACGCCACCAAAATGAAATCCCAGGTGCACTAGACCCAGGGAAACCTCGGCAATAGACGCGCAACTCCGGGAAAGCACGGGCGACGGAGTGGCATGCGTGAGAGTGAGAGGCTGTGCAAGGTGTACGGGCTGAGCCTTGTACTCACGCCTGCCACTTCCACGAAACACATCACCACGCGGCCAAAACTTATTCCCGGGTGAAGTAGATAGTCCCAGGGGAGTTGGGGAGTAGGCGCGCACCTCCTGCCAGATCACGGCGGCCGTAGTGGCACGCCTGCGAGTGAGAGGCTGTGCACTATGAGGCACATGTGCTAAAGAAGGCGGTGAGCCTTGTACTCACGCCTGCCACTTCCACCAAACGCATGACAACGCCACCAAAATGAAATCCCAGGTGCACTAGACGCAGGGAAACCTCGGCAATAGACGCGCAACTCCGGGAAAGCACGGGCGACGAAGTGGCATGCGTGAGAGTGAGAGGCTGTGCAAGGTGTAAGGGCTGAGCCTTGTACTCACGCCTGCCACTTCCACGAAACACATCACTACGCGGCAAGAACGGGTTCCCGGGTGCAGTAGATAGTCCCAGGGGAGTTGGAGAGTAGTCGGGCACCTCCTGCCAAATCACGGCAGCCGTAGTGGCACGCCTGCAATTGAGAGGCTGTGCACTGTGAGGCACATGTGCTAAAGAAGGCGGTCAGTCTTGTACTCACGCCTGCCACTTCCACGAAACACATCACCACGCGGCCAAAATGGATTCCCGGGTGCAGTAGATAGTCCCAGGGGAGTTGAAGAGTAGTCGGGCACCTCCTGCCAAATCACGGCGGCCGTAGTGGCACGCCTGCGAGTGAGAGGCTGTGCACTATGAGGCACATGTGCTAAAGAAGGCGGTGAGCCTTGTCCTCACGCCTGCCACTTCCACCAAACGCATGACAACGCCACCAAAATGAAATCCCAGGTGCACTAGACCCAGGGAAACCTCGGCAATAGACGCGCAACTCCGGGAAAGCACGGGCGACGGAGTGGCATGCGTGAGAGTGAGAGGCTGTGCAAGGTGTACGGGCTGAGCCTTGTACTCACGCCTGCCACTTCCACGAAACACATCACCACGCGGCCAAAACTTATTCCCGGGTGAAGTAGATAGTCCCAGGGGAGTTGGGGAGTAGGCGCGCACCTCCTGCCAGATCACGGCGGCCGTAGTGGCACGCCTGCGAGTGAGAGGCTGTGCACTATGAGGCACATGTGCTAAAGAAGGCGGTGAGCCTTGTACTCACGCCTGCCACTTCCACCAAACGCATGACAACGCCACCAAAATGAAATCCCAGGTGCACTAGACCCAGGGAAACCTCGGCAATAGACGCGCAACTCCGGGAAAGCACGGGCGACGGAGTGGCATGCGTGAGAGTGAGAGGCTGTGCAAGGTGTACGGGCTGAGCCTTGTACTCACGCCTGCCACTTCCACGAAACACATCACCACGTGGCCAAAACTTATTCCCGGGTGAAGTAGATAGTCCCAGGGGAGTTGGGGAGTAGGCGCGCACCTCCTGCCAGATCACGGCGGCCGTAGTGGCACGCCTGCGAGTGAGAGGCTGTGCACTATGAGGCACATGTGCTAAAGAAGGCGGTGAGCCTTGTACTCACGCCTGCCACTTCCACCAAACGCATGACAACGCCACCAAAATGAAATCCCAGGTGCACTAGACGCAGGGAAACCTCGGCAATAGACGCGCAACTCCGGGAAAGCACGGGCGACGAAGTGGCATGCGTGAGAGTGAGAGGCTGTGCAAGGTGTAAGGGCTGAGCCTTGTACTCACGCCTGCCACTTCCACGAAACACATCACTACGCGGCAAGAACGGGTTCCCGGGTGCAGTAGATAGTCCCAGGGGAGTTGGAGAGTAGTCGGGCACCTCCTGCCAAATCACGGCAGCCGTAGTGGCACGCCTGCAATTGAGAGGCTGTGCACTGTGAGGCACATGTGCTAAAGAAGGCGGTCAGTCTTGTACTCACGCCTGCCACTTCCACGAAACACATCACCACGCGGCCAAAACGGATTCCCGGGTGCAGTAGATAGTCCCAGGGGAGTTGGAGAGTAGTCGGGCACCTCCTGCCAAATCACGGCGGCCGTAGTGGCACGCCTGCGAGTGAGAGGCTGTGCACTATGAGGCACATGTGCTAAAGAAGGCGGTGAGCCTTGTCCTCACGCCTGCCACTTCCACCAAACGCATGACAACGCCACCAAAATGAAATCCCAGGTGCACTAGACCCAGGGAAACCTCGGCAATAGACGCGCAACTCCGGGAAAGCACGGGCGACGGAGTGGCATGCGTGAGAGTGAGAGGCTGTGCAAGGTGTACGGGCTGAGCCTTGTACTCACGCCTGCCACTTCCACGAAACACATCACCACGCGGCCAAAACTTATTCCCGGGTGAAGTAGATAGTCCCAGGGGAGTTGGGGAGTAGGCGCGCACCTCCTGCCAGATCACGGCGGCCGTAGTGGCACGCCTGCGAGTGAGAGGCTGTGCACTATGAGGCACATGTGCTAAAGAAGGCGGTGAGCCTTGTACTCACGCCTGCCACTTCCACCAAACGCATGACAACGCCACCAAAATGAAATCCCAGGTGCACTAGACGCAGGGAAACCTCGGCAATAGACGCGCAACTCCGGGAAAGCACGGGCGACGAAGTGGCATGCGTGAGAGTGAGAGGCTGTGCAATGTGTAAGGGCTGAGCCTTGTACTCACGCCTGCCACTTCCACGAAACACATCACTACGCGGCAAGAACGGGTTCCCGGGTGCAGTAGATAGTCCCAGGGGAGTTGGAGGGTAGTCGGGCACCTCCTGCCAAATCACGGCAGCCGTAGTGGCACGCCTGCAATTGAGAGGCTGTGCACTGTGAGGCACATGTGCTAAAGAAGGCGGTCAGTCTTGTACTCACGCCTGCCACTTCCACGAAACACATCACCACGCGGCCAAAACGGATTCCCGGGTGCAGTAGATAGTCCCAGGGGAGTTGGAGAGTAGTCGGGCACCTCCTGCCAAATCACGGCGGCCGTAGTGGCACGCCTGCGAGTGAGAGGCTGTGCACTATGAGGCACATGTGCTAAAGAAGGCGGTGAGCCTTGTCCTCACGCCTGCCACTTCCACCAAACGCATGACAACGCCACCAAAATGAAATCCCAGGTGCACTAGACCCAGGGAAACCTCGGCAATAGACGCGCAACTCCGGGAAAGCACGGGCGACGGAGTGGCATGCGTGAGAGTGAGAGGCTGTGCAAGGTGTACGGGCTGAGCCTTGTACTCACGCCTGCCACTTCCACGAAACACATCACCACGCGGCCAAAACTTATTCCCGGGTGAAGTAGATAGTCCCAGGGGAGTTGGGGAGTAGGAGCGCACCTCCTGCCAGATCACGGCGGCCGTAGTGGCACGCCTGCGAGTGAGAGGCTGTGCACTATGAGGCACATGTGCTAAAGAAGGCGGTGAGCCTTGTACTCACGCCTGCCACTTCCACCAAACGCATGACAACGCCACCAAAATGAAATCCCAGGTGCACTAGACCCAGGGAAACCTCGGCAATAGACGCGCAACTCCGGGAAAGCACGGGCGACGGAGTGGCATGCGTGAGAGTGAGAGGCTGTGCAAGGTGTACGGGCTGAGCCTTGTACTCACGCCTGCCACTTCCACGAAACACATCACTACGCGGCAAGAACGGGTTCCCGGGTGCAGTAGATAGTCCCAGGGGAGTTGGAGAGTAGTCGGGCACCTCCTGCCAAATCACGGCAGCCGTAGTGGCACGCCTGCAATTGAGAGGCTGTGCACTGTGAGGCACATGTGCTAAAGAAGGCGGTCAGTCTTGTACTCACGCCTGCCACTTCCACGAAACACATCACCACGCGGCCAAAACGGATTCCCGGGTGCAGTAGATAGTCCCAGGGGAGTTGGAGAGTAGTCGGGCACCTCCTGCCAAATCACGGCGGCCGTAGTGGCACGCCTGCGAGTGAGAGGCTGTGCACTATGAGGCACATGTGCTAAAGAAGGCGGTGAGCCTTGTCCTCACGCCTGCCACTTCCACCAAACGCATGACAACGCCACCAAAATGAATTCCCAGGTGCACTAGACCCAGGGAAACCTCGGCAATAGACGCGCAACTCCGGGAAAGCACGGGCGACGGAGTGGCATGCGTGAGAGTGAGAGGCTGTGCAAGGTGTACGGGCTGAGCCTTGTACTCACGCCTGCCACTTCCACGAAACACATCACCACGCGGCCAAAACTTATTCCCGGGTGAAGTAGATAGTCCCAGGGGAGTTGGGGAGTAGGCGCGCACCTCCTGCCAGATCACGGCGGCCGTAGTGGCACGCCTGCGAGTGAGAGGCTGTGCACTATGAGGCACATGTGCTAAAGAAGGCGGTGAGCCTTGTACTCACGCCTGCCACTTCCACCAAACGCATGACAACGCCACCAAAATGAAATCCCAGGTGCACTAGACGCAGGGAAACCTCGGCAATAGACGCGCAACTCCGGGAAAGCACGGGCGACGAAGTGGCATGCGTGAGAGTGAGAGGCTGTGCAAGGTGTACGGGCTGAGCCTTGTACTCACGCCTGCCACTTCCACGAAACACATCACTACGCGGCAAGAACGGGTTCCCGGGTGCAGTAGATAGTCCCAGGGGAGTTGGAGAGTAGTCGGGCACCTCCTGCCAAATCACGGCAGCCGTAGTGGCACGCCTGCAATTGAGAGGCTGTGCACTGTGAGGCACATGTGCTAAAGAAGGCGGTCAGTCTTGTACTCACGCCTGCCACTTCCACGAAACACATCACCACGCGGCCAAAACGGATTCCCGGGTGCAGTAGATAGTCCCAGGGGAGTTGGAGAGTAGTCGGGCACCTCCTGCCAAATCACGGCGGCCGTAGTGGCACGCCTGCGAGTGAGAGGCTGTGCACTATGAGGCACATGTGCTAAAGAAGGCGGTGAGCCTTGTCCTCACGCCTGCCACTTCCACCAAACGCATGACAACGCCACCAAAATGAAATCCCAGGTGCACTAGACCCAGGGAAACCTCGGCAATAGACGCGCAACTCCGGGAAAGCACGGGCGACGGAGTGGCATGCGTGAGAGTGAGAGGCTGTGCAAGGTGTACGGGCTGAGCCTTGTACTCACGCCTGCCACTTCCACGAAACACATCACCACGCGGCCAAAACTTATTCCCGGGTGAAGTAGATAGTCCCAGGGGAGTTGGGGAGTAGGCGCGCACCTCCTGCCAGATCACGGCGGCCGTAGTGGCACGCCTGCGAGTGAGAGGCTGTGCACTATGAGGCACATGTGCTAAAGAAGGCGGTGAGCCTTGTACTCACGCCTGCCACTTCCACCAAACGCATGACAACGCCACCAAAATGAAATCCCAGGTGCACTAGACCCAGGGAAACCTCGGCAATAGACGCGCAACTCCGGGAAAGCACGGGCGACGGAGTGGCATGCGTGAGAGTGAGAGGCTGTGCAAGGTGTACGGGCTGAGCCTTGTACTCACGCCTGCCACTTCCACGAAACACATCACTACGCGGCAAGAACGGGTTCCCGGGTGCAGTAGATAGTCCCAGGGGAGTTGGAGAGTAGTCGGGCACCTCCTGCCAAATCACGGCAGCCGTAGTGGCACGCCTGCAATTGAGAGGCTGTGCACTGTGAGGCACATGTGCTAAAGAAGGCGGTCAGTCTTGTACTCACGCCTGCCACTTCCACGAAACACATCACCACGCGGCCAAAACGGATTCCCGGGTGCAGTAGATAGTCCCAGGGGAGTTGGAGAGTAGTCGGGCACCTCCTGCCAAATCACGGCGGCCGTAGTGGCACGCCTGCGAGTGAGAGGCTGTGCACTATGAGGCACATGTGCTAAAGAAGGCGGTGAGCCTTGTCCTCACGCCTGCCACTTCCACCAAACGCATGACAACGCCACCAAAATGAAATCCCAGGTGCACTAGACCCAGGGAAACCTCGGCAATAGACGCGCAACTCCGGGAAAGCACGGGCGACGGAGTGGCATGCGTGAGAGTGAGAGGCTGTGCAAGGTGTACGGGCTGAGCCTTGTACTCACGCCTGCCACTTCCACGAAACACATCACCACGCGGCCAAAACTTATTCCCGGGTGAAGTAGATAGTCCCAGGGGAGTTGGGGAGTAGGCGCGCACCTCCTGCCAGATCACGGCGGCCGTAGTGGCACGCCTGCGAGTGAGAGGCTGTGCACTATGAGGCACATGTGCTAAAGAAGGCGGTGAGCCTTGTACTCACGCCTGCCACTTCCACCAAACGCATGACAACGCCACCAAAATGAAATCCCAGGTGCACTAGACCCAGGGAAACCTCGGCAATAGACGCGCAACTCCGGGAAAGCACGGGCGACGGAGTGGCATGCGTGAGAGTGAGAGGCTGTGCAAGGTGTACGGGCTGAGCCTTGTACTCACGCCTGCCACTTCCACGAAACACATCACCACGCGGCCAAAACTTATTCCCGGGTGAAGTAGATAGTCCCAGGGGAGTTGGGGAGTAGGCGCGCACCTCCTGCCAGATCACGGCGGCCGTAGTGGCACGCCTGCGAGTGAGAGGCTGTGCACTATGAGGCACATGTGCTAAAGAAGGCGGTGAGCCTTGTACTCACGCCTGCCACTTCCACCAAACGCATGACAACGCCACCAAAATGAAATCCCAGGTGCACTAGACGCAGGGAAACCTCGGCAATAGACGTGCAACTCCGGGAAAGCACGGGCGACGAAGTGGCATGCGTGAGAGTGAGAGGCTGTGCAAGGTGTAAGGGCTGAGCCTTGTACTCACGCCTGCCACTTCCACGAAACACATCACTACGCGGCAAGAACGGGTTCCCGGGTGCAGTAGATAGTCCCAGGGGAGTTGGAGAGTAGTCGGGCACCTCCTGCCAAATCACGGCAGCCGTAGTGGCACGCCTGCAATTGAGAGGCTGTGCACTGTGAGGCACATGTGCTAAAGAAGGCGGTCAGTCTTGTACTCACGCCTGCCACTTCCACGAAACACATCACCACGCGGCCAAAACGGATTCCCGGGTGCAGTAGATAGTCCCAGGGGAGTTGGAGAGTAGTCGGGCACCTCCTGCCAAATCACGGCGGCCGTAGTGGCACGCCTGCGAGTGAGAGGCTGTGCACTATGAGGCACATGTGCTAAAGAAGGCGGTGAGCCTTGTCCTCACGCCTGCCACTTCCACCAAACGCATGACAACGCCACCAAAATGAAATCCCAGGTGCACTAGACCCAGGGAAACCTCGGCAATAGACGCGCAACTCCGGGAAAGCACGGGCGACGGAGTGGCATGCGTGAGAGTGAGAGGCTGTGCAAGGTGTACGGGCTGAGCCTTGTACTCACGCCTGCCACTTCCACGAAACACATCACCACGCGGCCAAAACTTATTCCCGGGTGAAGTAGATAGTCCCAGGGGAGTTGGGGAGTAGGCGCGCACCTCCTGCCAGATCACGGCGGCCGTAGTGGCACGCCTGCGAGTGAGAGGCTGTGCACTATGAGGCACATGTGCTAAAGAAGGCGGTGAGCCTTGTACTCACGCCTGCCACTTCCACCAAACGCATGACAACGCCACCAAAATGAAATCCCAGGTGCACTAGACCCAGGGAAACCTCGGCAATAGACGCGCAACTCCGGGAAAGCACGGGCGACGGAGTGGCATGCGTGAGAGTGAGAGGCTGTGCAAGGTGTACGGGCTGAGCCTTGTACTCACGCCTGCCACTTCCACGAAACACATCACTACGCGGCAAGAACGGGTTCCCGGGTGCAGTAGATAGTCCCAGGGGAGTTGGAGAGTAGTCGGGCACCTCCTGCCAAATCACGGCAGCCGTAGTGGCACGCCTGCAATTGAGAGGCTGTGCACTGTGAGGCACATGTGCTAAAGAAGGCGGTCAGTCTTGTACTCACGCCTGCCACTTCCACGAAACACATCACCACGCGGCCAAAACGGATTCCCGGGTGCAGTAGATAGTCCCAGGGGAGTTGGAGAGTAGTCGGGCACCTCCTGCCAAATCACGGCGGCCGTAGTGGCACGCCTGCGAGTGAGAGGCTGTGCACTATGAGGCACATGTGCTAAAGAAGGCGGTGAGCCTTGTCCTCACGCCTGCCACTTCCACCAAACGCATGACAACGCCACCAAAATGAAATCCCAGGTGCACTAGACCCAGGGAAACCTCGGCAATAGACGCGCAACTCCGGGAAAGCACGGGCGACGGAGTGGCATGCGTGAGAGTGAGAGGCTGTGCAAGGTGTACGGGCTGAGCCTTGTACTCACGCCTGCCACTTCCACGAAACACATCACCACGCGGCCAAAACTTATTCCCGGGTGAAGTAGATAGTCCCAGGGGAGTTGGGGAGTAGGCGCGCACCTCCTGCCAGATCACGGCGGCCGTAGTGGCACGCCTGCGAGTGAGAGGCTGTGCACTATGAGGCACATGTGCTAAAGAAGGCGGTGAGCCTTGTACTCACGCCTGCCACTTCCACCAAACGCATGACAACGCCACCAAAATGAAATCCCAGGTGCACTAGACCCAGGGAAACCTCGGCAATAGACGCGCAACTCCGGGAAAGCACGGGCGACGGAGTGGCATGCGTGAGAGTGAGAGGCTGTGCAAGGTGTACGGGCTGAGCCTTGTACTCACGCCTGCCACTTCCACGAAACACATCACCACGCGGCCAAAACTTATTCCCGGGTGAAGTAGATAGTCCCAGGGGAGTTGGGGAGTAGGCGCGCACCTCCTGCCAGATCACGGCGGCCGTAGTGGCACGCCTGCGAGTGAGAGGCTGTGCACTATGAGGCACATGTGCTAAAGAAGGCGGTGAGCCTTGTACTCACGCCTGCCACTTCCACCAAACGCATGACAACGCCACCAAAATGAAATCCCAGGTGCACTAGACGCAGGGAAACCTCGGCAATAGACGCGCAACTCCGGGAAAGCACGGGCGACGAAGTGGCATGCGTGAGAGTGAGAGGCTGTGCAAGGTGTAAGGGCTGAGCCTTGTACTCACGCCTGCCACTTCCACGAAACACATCACTACGCGGCAAGAACGGGTTCCCGGGTGCAGTAGATAGTCCCAGGGGAGTTGGAGAGTAGTCGGGCACCTCCTGCCAAATCACGGCAGCCGTAGTGGCACGCCTGCAATTGAGAGGCTGTGCACTGTGAGGCACATGTGCTAAAGAAGGCGGTCAGTCTTGTACTCACGCCTGCCACTTCCACGAAACACATCACCACGCGGCCAAAACGGATTCCCGGGTGCAGTAGATAGTCCCAGGGGAGTTGGAGAGTAGTCGGGCACCTCCTGCCAAATCACGGCGGCCGTAGTGGCACGCCTGCGAGTGAGAGGCTGTGCACTATGAGGCACATGTGCTAAAGAAGGCGGTGAGCCTTGTCCTCACGCCTGCCACTTCCACCAAACGCATGACAACGCCACCAAAATGAAATCCCAGGTGCACTAGACCCAGGGAAACCTCGGCAATAGACGCGCAACTCCGGGAAAGCACGGGCGACGGAGTGGCATGCGTGAGAGTGAGAGGCTGTGCAAGGTGTACGGGCTGAGCCTTGTACTCACGCCTGCCACTTCCACGAAACACATCACCACGCGGCCAAAACTTATTCCCGGGTGAAGTAGATAGTCCCAGGGGAGTTGGGGAGTAGGCGCGCACCTCCTGCCAGATCACGGCGGCCGTAGTGGCACGCCTGCGAGTGAGAGGCTGTGCACTATGAGGCACATGTGCTAAAGAAGGCGGTGAGCCTTGTACTCACGCCTGCCACTTCCACCAAACGCATGACAACGCCACCAAAATGAAATCCCAGGTGCACTAGACGCAGGGAAACCTCGGCAATAGACGCGCAACTCCGGGAAAGCACGGGCGACGAAGTGGCATGCGTGAGAGTGAGAGGCTGTGCAAGGTGTAAGGGCTGAGCCTTGTACTCACGCCTGCCACTTCCACGAAACACATCACTACGCGGCAAGAACGGGTTCCCGGGTGCAGTAGATAGTCCCAGGGGAGTTGGAGAGTAGTCGGGCACCTCCTGCCAAATCACGGCAGCCGTAGTGGCACGCCTGCAATTGAGAGGCTGTGCACTGTGAGGCACATGTGCTAAAGAAGGCGGTCAGTCTTGTACTCACGCCTGCCACTTCCACGAAACACATCACCACGCGGCCAAAACGGATTCCCGGGTGCAGTAGATAGTCCCAGGGGAGTTGAAGAGTAGTCGGGCACCTCCTGCCAAATCACGGCGGCCGTAGTGGCACGCCTGCGAGTGAGAGGCTGTGCACTATGAGGCACATGTGCTAAAGAAGGCGGTGAGCCTTGTCCTCACGCCTGCCACTTCCACCAAACGCATGACAACGCCACCAAAATGAAATCCCAGGTGCACTAGACCCAGGGAAACCTCGGCAATAGACGCGCAACTCCGGGAAAGCACGGGCGACGGAGTGGCATGCGTGAGAGTGAGAGGCTGTGCAAGGTGTACGGGCTGAGCCTTGTACTCACGCCTGCCACTTCCACGAAACACATCACCACGCGGCCAAAACTTATTCCCGGGTGAAGTAGATAGTCCCAGGGGAGTTGGGGAGTAGGCGCGCACCTCCTGCCAGATCACGGCGGCCGTAGTGGCACGCCTGCGAGTGAGAGGCTGTGCACTATGAGGCACTTGTGCTAAAGAAGGCGGTGAGCCTTGTACTCACGCCTGCCACTTCCACCAAACGCATGACAACGCCACCAAAATGAAATCCCAGGTGCACTAGACCCAGGGAAACCTCGGCAATAGACGCGCAACTCCGGGAAAGCACGGGCGACGGAGTGGCATGCGTGAGAGTGAGAGGCTGTGCAAGGTGTACGGGCTGAGCCTTGTACTCACGCCTGCCACTTCCACGAAACACATCACTACGCGGCAAGAACGGGTTCCCGGGTGCAGTAGATAGTCCCAGGGGAGTTGGAGAGTAGTCGGGCACCTCCTGCCAAATCACGGCAGCCGTAGTGGCACGCCTGCAATTGAGAGGCTGTGCACTGTGAGGCACATGTGCTAAAGAAGGCGGTCAGTCTTGTACTCACGCCTGCCACTTCCACGAAACACATCACCACGCGGCCAAAACGGATTCCCGGGTGCAGTAGATAGTCCCAGGGGAGTTGGAGAGTAGTCGGGCACCTCCTGCCAAATCACGGCGGCCGTAGTGGCACGCCTGCGAGTGAGAGGCTGTGCACTATGAGGCACATGTGCTAAAGAAGGCGGTGAGCCTTGTCCTCACGCCTGCCACTTCCACCAAACGCATGACAACGCCACCAAAATGAAATCCCAGGTGCACTAGACCCAGGGAAACCTCGGCAATAGACGCGCAACTCCGGGAAAGCACGGGCGACGGAGTGGCATGCGTGAGAGTGAGAGGCTGTGCAAGGTGTACGGGCTGAGCCTTGTACTCACGCCTGCCACTTCCACGAAACACATCACCACGCGGCCAAAACTTATTCCCGGGTGAAGTAGATAGTCCCAGGGGAGTTGGGGAGTAGGCGCGCACCTCCTGCCAGATCACGGCGGCCGTAGTGGCACGCCTGCGAGTGAGAGGCTGTGCACTATGAGGCACATGTGCTAAAGAAGGCGGTGAGCCTTGTACTCACGCCTGCCACTTCCACCAAACGCATGACAACGCCACCAAAATGAAATCCCAGGTGCACTAGACGCAGGGAAACCTCGGCAATAGACGCGCAACTCCGGGAAAGCACGGGCGACGAAGTGGCATGCGTGAGAGTGAGAGGCTGTGCAAGGTGTACGGGCTGAGCCTTGTACTCACGCCTGCCACTTCCACGAAACACATCACTACGCGGCAAGAACGGGTTCCCGGGTGCAGTAGATAGTCCCAGGGGAGTTGGAGAGTAGTCGGGCACCTCCTGCCAAATCACGGCAGCCGTAGTGGCACGCCTGCAATTGAGAGGCTGTGCACTGTGAGGCACATGTGCTAAAAAAGGCGGTCAGTCTTGTACTCACGCCTGCCACTTCCACGAAACACATCACCACGCGGCCAAAACGGATTCCCGGGTGCAGTAGATAGTCCCAGGGGAGTTGGAGAGTAGTCGGGCACCTCCTGCCAAATCACGGCGGCCGTAGTGGCACGCCTGCGAGTGAGAGGCTGTGCACTATGAGGCACATGTGCTAAAGAAGGCGGTGAGCCTTGTCCTCACGCCTGCCACTTCCACCAAACGCATGACAACGCCACCAAAATGAAATCCCAGGTGCACTAGACCCAGGGAAACCTCGGCAATAGACGCGCAACTCCGGGAAAGCACGGGCGACGGAGTGGCATGCGTGAGAGTGAGAGGCTGTGCAAGGTGTACGGGCTGAGCCTTGTACTCACGCCTGCCACTTCCACGAAACACATCACCACGCGGCCAAAACTTATTCCCGGGTGAAGTAGATAGTCCCAGGGGAGTTGGGGAGTAGGCGCGCACCTCCTGCCAGATCACGGCGGCCGTAGTGGCACGCCTGCGAGTGAGAGGCTGTGCACTATGAGGCACATGTGCTAAAGAAGGCGGTGAGCCTTGTACTCACGCCTGCCACTTCCACCAAACGCATGACAACGCCACCAAAATGAAATCCCAGGTGCACTAGACCCAGGGAAACCTCGGCAATAGACGCGCAACTCCGGGAAAGCACGGGCGACGGAGTGGCATGCGTGAGAGTGAGAGGCTGTGCAAGGTGTACGGGCTGAGCCTTGTACTCACGCCTGCCACTTCCACGAAACACATCACCACGCGGCCAAAACTTATTCCCGGGTGAAGTAGATAGTCCCAGGGGAGTTGGGGAGTAGGCGCGCACCTCCTGCCAGATCACGGCGGCCGTAGTGGCACGCCTGCGAGTGAGAGGCTGTGCACTATGAGGCACATGTGCTAAAGAAGGCGGTGAGCCTTGTACTCACGCCTGCCACTTCCACCAAACGCATGACAACGCCACCAAAATGAAATCCCAGGTGCACTAGACGCAGGGAAACCTCGGCAATAGACGCGCAACTCCGGGAAAGCACGGGCGACGAAGTGGCATGCGTGAGAGTGAGAGGCTGTGCAAGGTGTACGGGCTGAGCCTTGTACTCACGCCTGCCACTTCCACGAAACACATCACTACGCGGCAAGAACGGGTTCCCGGGTGCAGTAGATAGTCCCAGGGGAGTTGGAGAGTAGTCGGGCACCTCCTGCCAAATCACGGCAGCCGTAGTGGCACGCCTGCAATTGAGAGGCTGTGCACTGTGAGGCACATGTGCTAAAGAAGGCGGTCAGTCTTGTACTCACGCCTGCCACTTCCACGAAACACATCACCACGCGGCCAAAACGGATTCCCGGGTGCAGTAGATAGTCCCAGGGGAGTTGGAGAGTAGTCGGGCACCTCCTGCCAAATCACGGCAGCCGTAGTGGCACGCCTGCAATTGAGAGGCTGTGCACTGTGAGGCACATGTGCTAAAAAAGGCGGTCAGTCTTGTACTCACGCCTGCCACTTCCACGAAACACATCACCACGCGGCCAAAACGGATTCCCGGGTGCAGTAGATAGTCCCAGGGGAGTTGGAGAGTAGTCGGGCACCTCCTGCCAAATCACGGCGGCCGTAGTGGCACGCCTGCGAGTGAGAGGCTGTGCACTATGAGGCACATGTGCTAAAGAAGGCGGTGAGCCTTGTCCTCACGCCTGCCACTTCCACCAAACGCATGACAACGCCACCAAAATGAAATCCCAGGTGCACTAGACCCAGGGAAACCTCGGCAATAGACGCGCAACTCCGGGAAAGCACGGGCGACGGAGTGGCATGCGTGAGAGTGAGAGGCTGTGCAAGGTGTACGGGCTGAGCCTTGTACTCACGCCTGCCACTTCCACGAAACACATCACCACGCGGCCAAAACTTATTCCCGGGTGAAGTAGATAGTCCCAGGGGAGTTGGGGAGTAGGCGCGCACCTCCTGCCAGATCACGGCGGCCGTAGTGGCACGCCTGCGAGTGAGAGGCTGTGCACTATGAGGCACATGTGCTAAAGAAGGCGGTGAGCCTTGTACTCACGCCTGCCACTTCCACCAAACGCATGACAACGCCACCAAAATGAAATCCCAGGTGCACTAGACCCAGGGAAACCTCGGCAATAGACGCGCAACTCCGGGAAAGCACGGGCGACGGAGTGGCATGCGTGAGAGTGAGAGGCTGTGCAAGGTGTACGGGCTGAGCCTTGTACTCACGCCTGCCACTTCCACGAAACACATCACCACGCGGCCAAAACTTATTCCCGGGTGAAGTAGATAGTCCCAGGGGAGTTGGGGAGTAGGCGCGCACCTCCTGCCAGATCACGGCGGCCGTAGTGGCACGCCTGCGAGTGAGAGGCTGTGCACTATGAGGCACATGTGCTAAAGAAGGCGGTGAGCCTTGTACTCACGCCTGCCACTTCCACCAAACGCATGACAACGCCACCAAAATGAAATCCCAGGTGCACTAGACGCAGGGAAACCTCGGCAATAGACGCGCAACTCCGGGAAAGCACGGGCGACGAAGTGGCATGCGTGAGAGTGAGAGGCTGTGCAAGGTGTAAGGGCTGAGCCTTGTACTCACGCCTGCCACTTCCACGAAACACATCACTACGCGGCAAGAACGGGTTCCCGGGTGCAGTAGATAGTCCCAGGGGAGTTGGAGAGTAGTCGGGCACCTCCTGCCAAATCACGGCAGCCGTAGTGGCACGCCTGCAATTGAGAGGCTGTGCACTGTGAGGCACATGTGCTAAAGAAGGCGGTCAGTCTTGTACTCACGCCTGCCACTTCCACGAAACACATCACCACGCGGCCAAAACGGATTCCCGGGTGCAGTAGATAGTCCCAGGGGAGTTGGAGAGTAGTCGGGCACCTCCTGCCAAATCACGGCGGCCGTAGTGGCACGCCTGCGAGTGAGAGGCTGTGCACTATGAGGCACATGTGCTAAAGAAGGCGGTGAGCCTTGTCCTCACGCCTGCCACTTCCACCAAACGCATGACAACGCCACCAAAATGAAATCCCAGGTGCACTAGACCCAGGGAAACCTCGGCAATAGACGCGCAACTCCGGGAAAGCACGGGCGACGGAGTGGCATGCGTGAGAGTGAGAGGCTGTGCAAGGTGTACGGGCTGAGCCTTGTACTCACGCCTGCCACTTCCACGAAACACATCACCACGCGGCCAAAACTTATTCCCGGGTGAAGTAGATAGTCCCAGGGGAGTTGGGGAGTAGGCGCGCACCTCCTGCCAGATCACGGCGGCCGTAGTGGCACGCCTGCGAGTGAGAGGCTGTGCACTATGAGGCACATGTGCTAAAGAAGGCGGTGAGCCTTGTACTCACGCCTGCCACTTCCACCAAACGCATGACAACGCCACCAAAATGAAATCCCAGGTGCACTAGACGCAGGGAAACCTCGGCAATAGACGCGCAACTCCGGGAAAGCACGGGCGACGAAGTGGCATGCGTGAGAGTGAGAGGCTGTGCAATGTGTAAGGGCTGAGCCTTGTACTCACGCCTGCCACTTCCACGAAACACATCACTACGCGGCAAGAACGGGTTCCCGGGTGCAGTAGATAGTCCCAGGGGAGTTGGAGAGTAGTCGGGCACCTCCTGCCAAATCACGGCAGCCGTAGTGGCACGCCTGCAATTGAGAGGCTGTGCACTGTGAGGCACATGTGCTAAAGAAGGCGGTCAGTCTTGTACTCACGCCTGCCACTTCCACGAAACACATCACCACGCGGCCAAAACGGATTCCCGGGTGCAGTAGATAGTCCCAGGGGAGTTGGAGAGTAGTCGGGCACCTCCTGCCAAATCACGGCGGCCGTAGTGGCACGCCTGCGAGTGAGAGGCTGTGCACTATGAGGCACATGTGCTAAAGAAGGCGGTGAGCCTTGTCCTCACGCCTGCCACTTCCACCAAACGCATGACAACGCCACCAAAATGAAATCCCAGGTGCACTAGACCCAGGGAAACCTCGGCAATAGACGCGCAACTCCGGGAAAGCACGGGCGACGGAGTGGCATGCGTGAGAGTGAGAGGCTGTGCAAGGTGTACGGGCTGAGCCTTGTACTCACGCCTGCCACTTCCACGAAACACATCACCACGCGGCCAAAACTTATTCCCGGGTGAAGTAGATAGTCCCAGGGGAGTTGGGGAGTAGGCGCGCACCTCCTGCCAGATCACGGCGGCCGTAGTGGCACGCCTGCGAGTGAGAGGCTGTGCACTATGAGGCACATGTGCTAAAGAAGGCGGTGAGCCTTGTACTCACGCCTGCCACTTCCACCAAACGCATGACAACGCCACCAAAATGAAATCCCAGGTGCACTAGACCCAGGGAAACCTCGGCAATAGACGCGCAACTCCGGGAAAGCACGGGCGACGGAGTGGCATGCGTGAGAGTGAGAGGCTGTGCAAGGTGTACGGGCTGAGCCTTGTACTCACGCCTGCCACTTCCACGAAACACATCACTACGCGGCAAGAACGGGTTCCCGGGTACAGTAGATAGTCCCAGGGGAGTTGGAGAGTAGTCGGGCACCTCCTGCCAAATCACGGCAGCCGTAGTGGCACGCCTGCAATTGAGAGGCTGTGCACTGTGAGGCACATGTGCTAAAGAAGGCGGTCAGTCTTGTACTCACGCCTGCCACTTCCACGAAACACATCACCACGCGGCCAAAACGGATTCCCGGGTGCAGTAGATAGTCCCAGGGGAGTTGGAGAGTAGTCGGGCACCTCCTGCCAAATCACGGCGGCCGTAGTGGCACGCCTGCGAGTGAGAGGCTGTGCACTATGAGGCACATGTGCTAAAGAAGGCGGTGAGCCTTGTCCTCACGCCTGCCACTTCCACCAAACGCATGACAACGCCACCAAAATGAATTCCCAGGTGCACTAGACCCAGGGAAACCTCGGCAATAGACGCGCAACTCCGGGAAAGCACGGGCGACGGAGTGGCATGCGTGAGAGTGAGAGGCTGTGCAAGGTGTACGGGCTGAGCCTTGTACTCACGCCTGCCACTTCCACGAAACACATCACCACGCGGCCAAAACTTATTCCCGGGTGAAGTAGATAGTCCCAGGGGAGTTGGGGAGTAGGCGCGCACCTCCTGCCAGATCACGGCGGCCGTAGTGGCACGCCTGCGAGTGAGAGGCTGTGCACTATGAGGCACATGTGCTAAAGAAGGCGGTGAGCCTTGTACTCACGCCTGCCACTTCCACCAAACGCATGACAACGCCACCAAAATGAAATCCCAGGTGCACTAGACGCAGGGAAACCTCGGCAATAGACGCGCAACTCCGGGAAAGCACGGGCGACGAAGTGGCATGCGTGAGAGTGAGAGGCTGTGCAAGGTGTACGGGCTGAGCCTTGTACTCACGCCTGCCACTTCCACGAAACACATCACTACGCGGCAAGAACGGGTTCCCGGGTGCAGTAGATAGTCCCAGGGGAGTTGGAGAGTAGTCGGGCACCTCCTGCCAAATCACGGCAGCCGTAGTGGCACGCCTGCAATTGAGAGGCTGTGCACTGTGAGGCACATGTGCTAAAGAAGGCGGTCAGTCTTGTACTCACGCCTGCCACTTCCACGAAACACATCACCACGCGGCCAAAACGGATTCCCGGGTGCAGTAGATAGTCCCAGGGGAGTTGGAGAGTAGTCGGGCACCTCCTGCCAAATCACGGCGGCCGTAGTGGCACGCCTGCGAGTGAGAGGCTGTGCACTATGAGGCACATGTGCTAAAGAAGGCGGTGAGCCTTGTCCTCACGCCTGCCACTTCCACCAAACGCATGACAACGCCACCAAAATGAAATCCCAGGTGCACTAGACCCAGGGAAACCTCGGCAATAGACGCGCAACTCCGGGAAAGCACGGGCGACGGAGTGGCATGCGTGAGAGTGAGAGGCTGTGCAAGGTGTACGGGCTGAGCCTTGTACTCACGCCTGCCACTTCCACGAAACACATCACCACGCGGCCAAAACTTATTCCCGGGTGAAGTAGATAGTCCCAGGGGAGTTGGGGAGTAGGCGCGCACCTCCTGCCAGATCACGGCGGCCGTAGTGGCACGCCTGCGAGTGAGAGGCTGTGCACTATGAGGCACATGTGCTAAAGAAGGCGGTGAGCCTTGTACTCACGCCTGCCACTTCCACCAAACGCATGACAACGCCACCAAAATGAAATCCCAGGTGCACTAGACCCAGGGAAACCTCGGCAATAGACGCGCAACTCCGGGAAAGCACGGGCGACGGAGTGGCATGCGTGAGAGTGAGAGGCTGTGCAAGGTGTACGGGCTGAGCCTTGTACTCACGCCTGCCACTTCCACGAAACACATCACTACGCGGCAAGAACGGGTTCCCGGGTGCAGTAGATAGTCCCAGGGGAGTTGGAGAGTAGTCGGGCACCTCCTGCCAAATCACGGCAGCCGTAGTGGCACGCCTGCAATTGAGAGGCTGTGCACTGTGAGGCACATGTGCTAAAGAAGGCGGTCAGTCTTGTACTCACGCCTGCCACTTCCACGAAACACATCACCACGCGGCCAAAACGGATTCCCGGGTGCAGTAGATAGTCCCAGGGGAGTTGGAGAGTAGTCGGGCACCTCCTGCCAAATCACGGCGGCCGTAGTGGCACGCCTGCGAGTGAGAGGCTGTGCACTATGAGGCACATGTGCTAAAGAAGGCGGTGAGCCTTGTCCTCACGCCTGCCACTTCCACCAAACGCATGACAACGCCACCAAAATGAAATCCCAGGTGCACTAGACCCAGGGAAACCTCGGCAATAGACGCGCAACTCCGGGAAAGCACGGGCGACGGAGTGGCATGCGTGAGAGTGAGAGGCTGTGCAAGGTGTACGGGCTGAGCCTTGTACTCACGCCTGCCACTTCCACGAAACACATCACCACGCGGCCAAAACTTATTCCCGGGTGAAGTAGATAGTCCCAGGGGAGTTGGGGAGTAGGCGCGCACCTCCTGCCAGATCACGGCGGCCGTAGTGGCACGCCTGCGAGTGAGAGGCTGTGCACTATGAGGCACATGTGCTAAAGAAGGCGGTGAGCCTTGTACTCACGCCTGCCACTTCCACCAAACGCATGACAACGCCACCAAAATGAAATCCCAGGTGCACTAGACGCAGGGAAACCTCGGCAATAGACGCGCAACTCCGGGAAAGCACGGGCGACGAAGTGGCATGCGTGAGAGTGAGAGGCTGTGCAAGGTGTAAGGGCTGAGCCTTGTACTCACGCCTGCCACTTCCACGAAACACATCACTACGCGGCAAGAACGGGTTCCCGGGTGCAGTAGATAGTCCCAGGGGAGTTGGAGAGTAGTCGGGCACCTCCTGCCAAATCACGGCAGCCGTAGTGGCACGCCTGCAATTGAGAGGCTGTGCACTGTGAGGCACATGTGCTAAAGAAGGCGGTCAGTCTTGTACTCACGCCTGCCACTTCCACGAAACACATCACCACGCGGCCAAAACGGATTCCCGGGTGCAGTAGATAGTCCCAGGGGAGTTGGAGAGTAGTCGGGCACCTCCTGCCAAATCACGGCGGCCGTAGTGGCACGCCTGCGAGTGAGAGGCTGTGCACTATGAGGCACATGTGCTAAAGAAGGCGGTGAGCCTTGTCCTCACGCCTGCCACTTCCACCAAACGCATGACAACGCCACCAAAATGAAATCCCAGGTGCACTAGACCCAGGGAAACCTCGGCAATAGACGCGCAACTCCGGGAAAGCACGGGCGACGGAGTGGCATGCGTGAGAGTGAGAGGCTGTGCAGGGTGTACGGGCTGAGCCTTGTACTCACGCCTGCCACTTCCACGAAACACATCACCACGCGGCCAAAACTTATTCCCGGGTGAAGTAGATAGTCCCAGGGGAGTTGGGGAGTAGGCGCGCACCTCCTGCCAGATCACGGCGGCCGTAGTGGCACGCCTGCGAGTGAGAGGCTGTGCACTATGAGGCACTTGTGCTAAAGAAGGCGGTGAGCCTTGTACTCACGCCTGCCACTTCCACCAAACGCATGACAACGCCACCAAAATGAAATCCCAGGTGCACTAGACCCAGGGAAACCTCGGCAATAGACGCGCAACTCCGGGAAAGCACGGGCGACGGAGTGGCATGCGTGAGAGTGAGAGGCTGTGCAAGGTGTACGGGCTGAGCCTTGTACTCACGCCTGCCACTTCCACGAAACACATCACTACGCGGCAAGAACGGGTTCCCGGGTGCAGTAGATAGTCCCAGGGGAGTTGGAGAGTAGTCGGGCACCTCCTGCCAAATCACGGCAGCCGTAGTGGCACGCCTGCAATTGAGAGGCTGTGCACTGTGAGGCACATGTGCTAAAGAAGGCGGTCAGTCTTGTACTCACGCCTGCCACTTCCACGAAACACATCACCACGCGGCCAAAACGGATTCCCGGGTGCAGTAGATAGTCCCAGGGGAGTTGGAGAGTAGTCGGGCACCTCCTGCCAAATCACGGCGGCCGTAGTGGCACGCCTGCGAGTGAGAGGCTGTGCACTATGAGGCACATGTGCTAAAGAAGGCGGTGAGCCTTGTCCTCACGCCTGCCACTTCCACCAAACGCATGACAACGCCACCAAAATGAAATCCCAGGTGCACTAGACCCAGGGAAACCTCGGCAATAGACGCGCAACTCCGGGAAAGCACGGGCGACGGAGTGGCATGCGTGAGAGTGAGAGGCTGTGCAAGGTGTACGGGCTGAGCCTTGTACTCACGCCTGCCACTTCCACGAAACACATCACCACGCGGCCAAAACTTATTCCCGGGTGAAGTAGATAGTCCCAGGGGAGTTGGGGAGTAGGCGCGCACCTCCTGCCAGATCACGGCGGCCGTAGTGGCACGCCTGCGAGTGAGAGGCTGTGCACTATGAGGCACATGTGCTAAAGAAGGCGGTGAGCCTTGTACTCACGCCTGCCACTTCCACCAAACGCATGACAACGCCACCAAAATGAAATCCCAGGTGCACTAGACGCAGGGAAACCTCGGCAATAGACGCGCAACTCCGGGAAAGCACGGGCGACGAAGTGGCATGCGTGAGAGTGAGAGGCTGTGCAAGGTGTACGGGCTGAGCCTTGTACTCACGCCTGCCACTTCCACGAAACACATCACTACGCGGCAAGAACGGGTTCCCGGGTGCAGTAGATAGTCCCAGGGGAGTTGGAGAGTAGTCGGGCACCTCCTGCCAAATCACGGCAGCCGTAGTGGCACGCCTGCAATTGAGAGGCTGTGCACTGTGAGGCACATGTGCTAAAGAAGGCGGTCAGTCTTGTACTCACGCCTGCCACTTCCACGAAACACATCACCACGCGGCCAAAACGGATTCCCGGGTGCAGTAGATAGTCCCAGGGGAGTTGGAGAGTAGTCGGGCACCTCCTGCCAAATCACGGCGGCCGTAGTGGCACGCCTGCGAGTGAGAGGCTGTGCACTATGAGGCACATGTGCTAAAGAAGGCGGTGAGCCTTGTACTCACGCCTGCCACTTCCACCAAACGCATGACAACGCCACCAAAATGAAATCCCAGGTGCACTAGACCCAGGGAAACCTCGGCAATAGACGGGCAACTCCGGGAAAGCACGGGCGACGGAGTGGCATGCGTGAGAGTGAGAGGCTGTGCAAGGTGTACGGGCTGAGCCTTGTACTCACGCCTGCCACTTCCACGAAACACATCACCACGCGGCCAAAACTTATTCCCGGGTGAAGTAGATAGTCCCAGGGGAGTTGGGGAGTAGGCGCGCACCTCCTGCCAGATCACGGCGGCCGTAGTGGCACGCCTGCGAGTGAGAGGCTGTGCACTATGAGGCACATGTGCTAAAGAAGGCGGTGAGCCTTGTACTCACGCCTGCCACTTCCACCAAACGCATGACAACGCCACCAAAATGAAATCCCAGGTGCACTAGACGCAGGGAAACCTCGGCAATAGACGCGCAACTCCGGGAAAGCACGGGCGACGAAGTGGCATGCGTGAGAGTGAGAGGCTGTGCAAGGTGTAAGGGCTGAGCCTTGTACTCACGCCTGCCACTTCCACGAAACACATCACTACGCGGCAAGAACGGGTTCCCGGGTGCAGTAGATAGTCCCAGGGGAGTTGGAGAGTAGTCGGGCACCTCCTGCCAAATCACGGCAGCCGTAGTGGCACGCCTGCAATTGAGAGGCTGTGCACTGTGAGGCACATGTGCTAAAGAAGGCGGTCAGTCTTGTACTCACGCCTGCCACTTCCACGAAACACATCACCACGCGGCCAAAACGGATTCCCGGGTGCAGTAGATAGTCCCAGGGGAGTTGGAGAGTAGTCGGGCACCTCCTGCCAAATCACGGCGGCCGTAGTGGCACGCCTGCGAGTGAGAGGCTGTGCACTATGAGGCACATGTGCTAAAGAAGGCGGTGAGCCTTGTCCTCACGCCTGCCACTTCCACCAAACGCATGACAACGCCACCAAAATGAAATCCCAGGTGCACTAGACCCAGGGAAACCTCGGCAATAGACGCGCAACTCCGGGAAAGCACGGGCGACGGAGTGGCATGCGTGAGAGTGAGAGGCTGTGCAAGGTGTACGGGCTGAGCCTTGTACTCACGCCTGCCACTTCCACGAAACACATCACCACGCGGCCAAAACTTATTCCCGGGTGAAGTAGATAGTCCCAGGGGAGTTGGGGAGTAGGCGCGCACCTCCTGCCAGATCACGGCGGCCGTAGTGGCACGCCTGCGAGTGAGAGGCTGTGCACTATGAGGCACATGTGCTAAAGAAGGCGGTGAGCCTTGTACTCACGCCTGCCACTTCCACCAAACGCATGACAACGCCACCAAAATGAAATCCCAGGTGCACTAGACCCAGGGAAACCTCGGCAATAGACGCGCAACTCCGGGAAAGCACGGGCGACGGAGTGGCATGCGTGAGAGTGAGAGGCTGTGCAAGGTGTACGGGCTGAGCCTTGTACTCACGCCTGCCACTTCCACGAAACACATCACTACGCGGCAAGAACGGGTTCCCGGGTGCAGTAGATAGTCCCAGGGGAGTTGGAGAGTAGTCGGGCACCTCCTGCCAAATCACGGCAGCCGTAGTGGCACGCCTGCAATTGAGAGGCTGTGCACTGTGAGGCACATGTGCTAAAGAAGGCGGTCAGTCTTGTACTCACGCCTGCCACTTCCACGAAACACATCACCACGCGGCCAAAACGGATTCCCGGGTGCAGTAGATAGTCCCAGGGGAGTTGGAGAGTAGTCGGGCACCTCCTGCCAAATCACGGCGGCCGTAGTGGCACGCCTGCGAGTGAGAGGCTGTGCACTATGAGGCACATGTGCTAAAGAAGGCGGTGAGCCTTGTCCTCACGCCTGCCACTTCCACCAAACGCATGACAACGCCACCAAAATGAAATCCCAGGTGCACTAGACCCAGGGAAACCTCGGCAATAGACGCGCAACTCCGGGAAAGCACGGGCGACGGAGTGGCATGCGTGAGAGTGAGAGGCTGTGCAAGGTGTACGGGCTGAGCCTTGTACTCACGCCTGCCACTTCCACGAAACACATCACCACGCGGCCAAAACTTATTCCCGGGTGAAGTAGATAGTCCCAGGGGAGTTGGGGAGTAGGCGCGCACCTCCTGCCAGATCACGGCGGCCGTAGTGGCACGCCTGCGAGTGAGAGGCTGTGCACTATGAGGCACATGTGCTAAAGAAGGCGGTGAGCCTTGTACTCACGCCTGCCACTTCCACCAAACGCATGACAACGCCACCAAAATGAAATCCCAGGTGCACTAGACGCAGGGAAACCTCGGCAATAGACGCGCAACTCCGGGAAAGCACGGGCGACGAAGTGGCATGCGTGAGAGTGAGAGGCTGTGCAAGGTGTAAGGGCTGAGCCTTGTACTCACGCCTGCCACTTCCACGAAACACATCACTACGCGGCAAGAACGGGTTCCCGGGTGCAGTAGATAGTCCCAGGGGAGTTGGAGAGTAGTCGGGCACCTCCTGCCAAATCACGGCAGCCGTAGTGGCACGCCTGCAATTGAGAGGCTGTGCACTGTGAGGCACATGTGCTAAAGAAGGCGGTCAGTCTTGTACTCACGCCTGCCACTTCCACGAAACACATCACCACGCGGCCAAAACGGATTCCCGGGTGCAGTAGATAGTCCCAGGGGAGTTGGAGAGTAGTCGGGCACCTCCTGCCAAATCACGGCGGCCGTAGTGGCACGCCTGCGAGTGAGAGGCTGTGCACTATGAGGCACATGTGCTAAAGAAGGCGGTGAGCCTTGTCCTCACGCCTGCCACTTCCACCAAACGCATGACAACGCCACCAAAATGAAATCCCAGGTGCACTAGACCCAGGGAAACCTCGGCAATAGACGCGCAACTCCGGGAAAGCACGGGCGACGGAGTGGCATGCGTGAGAGTGAGAGGCTGTGCAAGGTGTACGGGCTGAGCCTTGTACTCACGCCTGCCACTTCCACGAAACACATCACCACGCGGCCAAAACTTATTCCCGGGTGAAGTAGATAGTCCCAGGGGAGTTGGGGAGTAGGCGCGCACCTCCTGCCAGATCACGGCGGCCGTAGTGGCACGCCTGCGAGTGAGAGGCTGTGCACTATGAGGCACATGTGCTAAAGAAGGCGGTGAGCCTTGTACTCACGCCTGCCACTTCCACCAAACGCATGACAACGCCACCAAAATGAAATCCCAGGTGCACTAGACGCAGGGAAACCTCGGCAATAGACGCGCAACTCCGGGAAAGCACGGGCGACGAAGTGGCATGCGTGAGAGTGAGAGGCTGTGCAAGGTGTAAGGGCTGAGCCTTGTACTCACGCCTGCCACTTCCACGAAACACATCACTACGCGGCAAGAACGGGTTCCCGGGTGCAGTAGATAGTCCCAGGGGAGTTGGAGAGTAGTCGGGCACCTCCTGCCAAATCACGGCAGCCGTAGTGGCACGCCTGCAATTGAGAGGCTGTGCACTGTGAGGCACATGTGCTAAAGAAGGCGGTCAGTCTTGTACTCACGCCTGCCACTTCCACGAAACACATCACCACGCGGCCAAAACGGATTCCCGGGTGCAGTAGATAGTCCCAGGGGAGTTGGAGAGTAGTCGGGCACCTCCTGCCAAATCACGGCGGCCGTAGTGGCACGCCTGCGAGTGAGAGGCTGTGCACTATGAGGCACATGTGCTAAAGAAGGCGGTGAGCCTTGTCCTCACGCCTGCCACTTCCACCAAACGCATGACAACGCCACCAAAATGAAATCCCAGGTGCACTAGACCCAGGGAAACCTCGGCAATAGACGCGCAACTCCGGGAAAGCACGGGCGACGGAGTGGCATGCGTGAGAGTGAGAGGCTGTGCAAGGTGTACGGGCTGAGCCTTGTACTCACGCCTGCCACTTCCACGAAACACATCACCACGCGGCCAAAACTTATTCCCGGGTGAAGTAGATAGTCCCAGGGGAGTTGGGGAGTAGGCGCGCACCTCCTGCCAGATCACGGCGGCCGTAGTGGCACGCCTGCGAGTGAGAGGCTGTGCACTATGAGGCACATGTGCTAAAGAAGGCGGTGAGCCTTGTACTCACGCCTGCCACTTCCACCAAACGCATGACAACGCCACCAAAATGAAATCCCAGGTGCACTAGACGCAGGGAAACCTCGGCAATAGACGCGCAACTCCGGGAAAGCACGGGCGACGAAGTGGCATGCGTGAGAGTGAGAGGCTGTGCAAGGTGTAAGGGCTGAGCCTTGTACTCACGCCTGCCACTTCCACGAAACACATCACTACGCGGCAAGAACGGGTTCCCGGGTGCAGTAGATAGTCCCAGGGGAGTTGGAGAGTAGTCGGGCACCTCCTGCCAAATCACGGCAGCCGTAGTGGCACGCCTGCAATTGAGAGGCTGTGCACTGTGAGGCACATGTGCTAAAGAAGGCGGTCAGTCTTGTACTCACGCCTGCCACTTCCACGAAACACATCACCACGCGGCCAAAACGGATTCCCGGGTGCAGTAGATAGTCCCAGGGGAGTTGGAGAGTAGTCGGGCACCTCCTGCCAAATCACGGCGGCCGTAGTGGCACGCCTGCGAGTGAGAGGCTGTGCACTATGAGGCACATGTGCTAAAGAAGGCGGTGAGCCTTGTCCTCACGCCTGCCACTTCCACCAAACGCATGACAACGCCACCAAAATGAAATCCCAGGTGCACTAGACCCAGGGAAACCTCGGCAATAGACGTGCAACTCCGGGAAAGCACGGGCGACGGAGTGGCATGCGTGAGAGTGAGAGGCTGTGCAAGGTGTACGGGCTGAGCCTTGTACTCACGCCTGCCACTTCCACGAAACACATCACCACGCGGCCAAAACTTATTCCCGGGTGAAGTAGATAGTCCCAGGGGAGTTGGGGAGTAGGCGCGCACCTCCTGCCAGATCACGGCGGCCGTAGTGGCACGCCTGCGAGTGAGAGGCTGTGCACTATGAGGCACATGTGCTAAAGAAGGCGGTGAGCCTTGTACTCACGCCTGCCACTTCCACCAAACGCATGACAACGCCACCAAAATGAAATCCCAGGTGCACTAGACGCAGGGAAACCTCGGCAATAGACGCGCAACTCCGGGAAAGCACGGGCGACGAAGTGGCATGCGTGAGAGTGAGAGGCTGTGCAAGGTGTAAGGGCTGAGCCTTGTACTCACGCCTGCCACTTCCACGAAACACATCACTACGCGGCAAGAACGGGTTCCCGGGTGCAGTAGATAGTCCCAGGGGAGTTGGAGAGTAGTCGGGCACCTCCTGCCAAATCACGGCAGCCGTAGTGGCACGCCTGCAATTGAGAGGCTGTGCACTGTGAGGCACATGTGCTAAAGAAGGCGGTCAGTCTTGTACTCACGCCTGCCACTTCCACGAAACACATCACCACGCGGCCAAAACGGATTCCCGGGTGCAGTAGATAGTCCCAGGGGAGTTGGAGAGTAGTCGGGCACCTCCTGCCAAATCACGGCGGCCGTAGTGGCACGCCTGCGAGTGAGAGGCTGTGCACTATGAGGCACATGTGCTAAAGAAGGCGGTGAGCCTTGTCCTCACGCCTGCCACTTCCACCAAACGCATGACAACGCCACCAAAATGAAATCCCAGGTGCACTAGACCCAGGGAAACCTCGGCAATAGACGTGCAACTCCGGGAAAGCACGGGCGACGGAGTGGCATGCGTGAGAGTGAGAGGCTGTGCAAGGTGTACGGGCTGAGCCTTGTACTCACGCCTGCCACTTCCACGAAACACATCACCACGCGGCCAAAACTTATTCCCGGGTGAAGTAGATAGTCCCAGGGGAGTTGGGGAGTAGGCGCGCACCTCCTGCCAGATCACGGCGGCCGTAGTGGCACGCCTGCGAGTGAGAGGCTGTGCACTATGAGGCACATGTGCTAAAGAAGGCGGTGAGCCTTGTACTCACGCCTGCCACTTCCACCAAACGCATGACAACGCCACCAAAATGAAATCCCAGGTGCACTAGACGCAGGGAAACCTCGGCAATAGACGCGCAACTCCGGGAAAGCACGGGCGACGAAGTGGCATGCGTGAGAGTGAGAGGCTGTGCAAGGTGTAAGGGCTGAGCCTTGTACTCACGCCTGCCACTTCCACGAAACACATCACTACGCGGCAAGAACGGGTTCCCGGGTGCAGTAGATAGTCCCAGGGGAGTTGGAGAGTAGTCGGGCACCTCCTGCCAAATCACGGCAGCCGTAGTGGCACGCCTGCAATTGAGAGGCTGTGCACTGTGAGGCACATGTGCTAAAGAAGGCGGTCAGTCTTGTACTCACGCCTGCCACTTCCACGAAACACATCACCACGCGGCCAAAACGGATTCCCGGGTGCAGTAGATAGTCCCAGGGGAGTTGGAGAGTAGTCGGGCACCTCCTGCCAAATCACGGCGGCCGTAGTGGCACGCCTGCGAGTGAGAGGCTGTGCACTATGAGGCACATGTGCTAAAGAAGGCGGTGAGCCTTGTCCTCACGCCTGCCACTTCCACCAAACGCATGACAACGCCACCAAAATGAAATCCCAGGTGCACTAGACCCAGGGAAACCTCGGCAATAGACGCGCAACTCCGGGAAAGCACGGGCGACGGAGTGGCATGCGTGAGAGTGAGAGGCTGTGCAAGGTGTACGGGCTGAGCCTTGTACTCACGCCTGCCACTTCCACGAAACACATCACCACGCGGCCAAAACTTATTCCCGGGTGAAGTAGATAGTCCCAGGGGAGTTGGGGAGTAGGCGCGCACCTCCTGCCAGATCACGGCGGCCGTAGTGGCACGCCTGCGAGTGAGAGGCTGTGCACTATGAGGCACATGTGCTAAAGAAGGCGGTGAGCCTTGTACTCACGCCTGCCACTTCCACCAAACGCATGACAACGCCACCAAAATGAAATCCCAGGTGCACTAGACGCAGGGAAACCTCGGCAATAGACGCGCAACTCCGGGAAAGCACGGGCGACGAAGTGGCATGCGTGAGAGTGAGAGGCTGTGCAAGGTGTAAGGGCTGAGCCTTGTACTCACGCCTGCCACTTCCACGAAACACATCACTACGCGGCAAGAACGGGTTCCCGGGTGCAGTAGATAGTCCCAGGGGAGTTGGAGAGTAGTCGGGCACCTCCTGCCAAATCACGGCAGCCGTAGTGGCACGCCTGCAATTGAGAGGCTGTGCACTGTGAGGCACATGTGCTAAAGAAGGCGGTCAGTCTTGTACTCACGCCTGCCACTTCCACGAAACACATCACCACGCGGCCAAAACGGATTCCCGGGTGTAGTAGATAGTCAGAGGGGAGTTGGAGAGTAGTCGGGCACCTCCTGCCAAATCACGGCGGCCGTAGTGGCACGCCTGCGAGTGAGAGGCTGTGCACTATGAGGCACATGTGCTAAAGAAGGCGGTGAGCCTTGTCCTCACGCCTGCCACTTCCACCAAACGCATGACAACGCCACCAAAATGAAATCCCAGGTGCACTAGACCCAGGGAAACCTCGGCAATAGACGCGCAACTCCGGGAAAGCACGGGCGACGGAGTGGCATGCGTGAGAGTGAGAGGCTGTGCAAGGTGTACGGGCTGAGCCTTGTACTCACGCCTGCCACTTCCACGAAACACATCACCACGCGGCCAAAACTTATTCCCGGGTGAAGTAGATAGTCCCAGGGGAGTTGGGGAGTAGGCGCGCACCTCCTGCCAGATCACGGCGGCCGTAGTGGCACGCCTGCGAGTGAGAGGCTGTGCACTATGAGGCACATGTGCTAAAGAAGGCGGTGAGCCTTGTACTCACGCCTGCCACTTCCACCAAACGCATGACAACGCCACCAAAATGAAATCCCAGGTGCACTAGACGCAGGGAAACCTCGGCAATAGACGCGCAACTCCGGGAAAGCACGGGCGACGAAGTGGCATGCGTGAGAGTGAGAGGCTGTGCAAGGTGTAAGGGCTGAGCCTTGTACTCACGCCTGCCACTTCCACGAAACACATCACTACGCGGCAAGAACGGGTTGCCGGGTGCAGTAGATAGTCCCAGGGGAGTTGGAGAGTAGTCGGGCACCTCCTGCCAAATCACGGCAGCCGTAGTGGCACGCCTGCAATTGAGAGGCTGTGCACTGTGAGGCACATGTGCTAAAGAAGGCGGTCAGTCTTGTACTCACGCCTGCCACTTCCACGAAACACATCACCACGCGGCCAAAACGGATTCCCGGGTGCACTAGATAGTCCCAGGGGAGTTGGAGAGTAGTCGGGCACCTCCTGCCAAATCACGGCGGCCGTAGTGGCACGCCTGCGAGTGAGAGGCTGTGCACTATGAGGCACATGTGCTAAAGAAGGCGGTGAGCCTTGTCCTCACGCCTGCCACTTCCACCAAACGCATGACAACGCCACCAAAATGAAATCCCAGGTGCACTAGACCCAGGGAAACCTCGGCAATAGACGCGCAACTCCGGGAAAGCACGGGCGACGGAGTGGCATGCGTGAGAGTGAGAGGCTGTGCAAGGTGTACGGGCTGAGCCTTGTACTCACGCCTGCCACTTCCACGAAACACATCACCACGCGGCCAAAACTTATTCCCGGGTGAAGTAGATAGTCCCAGGGGAGTTGGGGAGTAGGCGCGCACCTCCTGCCAGATCACGGCGGCCGTAGTGGCACGCCTGCGAGTGAGAGGCTGTGCACTATGAGGCACATGTGCTAAAGAAGGCGGTGAGCCTTGTACTCACGCCTGCCACTTCCACCAAACGCATGACAACGCCACCAAAATGAAATCCCAGGTGCACTAGACGCAGGGAAACCTCGGCAATAGACGCGCAACTCCGGGAAAGCACGGGCGACGAAGTGGCATGCGTGAGAGTGAGAGGCTGTGCAAGGTGTAAGGGCTGAGCCTTGTACTCACGCCTGCCACTTCCACGAAACACATCACTACGCGGCAAGAACGGGTTCCCGGGTGCAGTAGATAGTCCCAGGGGAGTTGGAGAGTAGTCGGGCACCTCCTGCCAAATCACGGCAGCCGTAGTGGCACGCCTGCAATTGAGAGGCTGTGCACTGTGAGGCACATGTGCTAAAGAAGGCGGTCAGTCTTGTACTCACGCCTGCCACTTCCACGAAACACATCACCACGCGGCCAAAACGGATTCCCGGGTGCAGTAGATAGTCCCAGGGGAGTTGGAGAGTAGTCGGGCACCTCCTGCCAAATCACGGCGGCCGTAGTGGCACGCCTGCGAGTGAGAGGCTGTGCACTATGAGGCACATGTGCTAAAGAAGGCGGTGAGCCTTGTCCTCACGCCTGCCACTTCCACCAAACGCATGACAACGCCACCAAAATGAAATCCCAGGTGCACTAGACCCAGGGAAACCTCGGCAATAGACGCGCAACTCCGGGAAAGCACGGGCGACGGAGTGGCATGCGTGAGAGTGAGAGGCTGTGCAAGGTGTACGGGCTGAGCCTTGTACTCACGCCTGCCACTTCCACGAAACACATCACCACGCGGCCAAAACTTATTCCCGGGTGAAGTAGATAGTCCCAGGGGAGTTGGGGAGTAGGCGCGCACCTCCTGCCAGATCACGGCGGCCGTAGTGGCACGCCTGCGAGTGAGAGGCTGTGCACTATGAGGCACATGTGCTAAAGAAGGCGGTGAGCCTTGTACTCACGCCTGCCACTTCCACCAAACGCATGACAACGCCACCAAAATGAAATCCCAGGTGCACTAGACGCAGGGAAACCTCGGCAATAGACGCGCAACTCCGGGAAAGCACGGGCGACGAAGTGGCATGCGTGAGAGTGAGAGGCTGTGCAAGGTGTAAGGGCTGAGCCTTGTACTCACGCCTGCCACTTCCACGAAACACATCACTACGCGGCAAGAACGGGTTCCCGGGTGCAGTAGATAGTCCCAGGGGAGTTGGAGAGTAGTCGGGCACCTCCTGCCAAATCACGGCAGCCGTAGTGGCACGCCTGCAATTGAGAGGCTGTGCACTGTGAGGCACATGTGCTAAAGAAGGCGGTCAGTCTTGTACTCACGCCTGCCACTTCCACGAAACACATCACCACGCGGCCAAAACGGATTCCCGGGTGCAGTAGATAGTCCCAGGGGAGTTGGAGAGTAGTCGGGCACCTCCTGCCAAATCACGGCGGCCGTAGTGGCACGCCTGCGAGTGAGAGGCTGTGCACTATGAGGCACATGTGCTAAAGAAGGCGGTGAGCCTTGTCCTCACGCCTGCCACTTCCACCAAACGCATGACAACGCCACCAAAATGAAATCCCAGGTGCACTAGACCCAGGGAAACCTCGGCAATAGACGCGCAACTCCGGGAAAGCACGGGCGACGGAGTGGCATGCGTGAGAGTGAGAGGCTGTGCAAGGTGTACGGGCTGAGCCTTGTACTCACGCCTGCCACTTCCACGAAACACATCACCACGCGGCCAAAACTTATTCCCGGGTGAAGTAGATAGTCCCAGGGGAGTTGGGGAGTAGGCGCGCACCTCCTGCCAGATCACGGCGGCCGTAGTGGCACGCCTGCGAGTGAGAGGCTGTGCACTATGAGGCACATGTGCTAAAGAAGGCGGTGAGCCTTGTACTCACGCCTGCCACTTCCACCAAACGCATGACAACGCCACCAAAATGAAATCCCAGGTGCACTAGACGCAGGGAAACCTCGGCAATAGACGCGCAACTCCGGGAAAGCACGGGCGACGAAGTGGCATGCGTGAGAGTGAGAGGCTGTGCAAGGTGTAAGGGCTGAGCCTTGTACTCACGCCTGCCACTTCCACGAAACACATCACTACGCGGCAAGAACGGGTTCCCGGGTGCAGTAGATAGTCCCAGGGGAGTTGGAGAGTAGTCGGGCACCTCCTGCCAAATCACGGCAGCCGTAGTGGCACGCCTGCAATTGAGAGGCTGTGCACTGTGAGGCACATGTGCTAAAGAAGGCGGTCAGTCTTGTACTCACGCCTGCCACTTCCACGAAACACATCACCACGCGGCCAAAACGGATTCCCGGGTGCAGTAGATAGTCCCAGGGGAGTTGGAGAGTAGTCGGGCACCTCCTGCCAAATCACGGCGGCCGTAGTGGCACGCCTGCGAGTGAGAGGCTGTGCACTATGAGGCACATGTGCTAAAGAAGGCGGTGAGCCTTGTCCTCACGCCTGCCACTTCCACCAAACGCATGACAACGCCACCAAAATGAAATCCCAGGTGCACTAGACCCAGGGAAACCTCGGCAATAGACGCGCAACTCCGGGAAAGCACGGGCGACGGAGTGGCATGCGTGAGAGTGAGAGGCTGTGCAAGGTGTACGGGCTGAGCCTTGTACTCACGCCTGCCACTTCCACGAAACACATCACCACGCGGCCAAAACTTATTCCCGGGTGAAGTAGATAGTCCCAGGGGAGTTGGGGAGTAGGCGCGCACCTCCTGCCAGATCACGGCGGCCGTAGTGGCACGCCTGCGAGTGAGAGGCTGTGCACTATGAGGCACATGTGCTAAAGAAGGCGGTGAGCCTTGTACTCACGCCTGCCACTTCCACCAAACGCATGACAACGCCACCAAAATGAAATCCCAGGTGCACTAGACGCAGGGAAACCTCGGCAATAGACGCGCAACTCCGGGAAAGCACGGGCGACGAAGTGGCATGCGTGAGAGTGAGAGGCTGTGCAAGGTGTAAGGGCTGAGCCTTGTACTCACGCCTGCCACTTCCACGAAACACATCACTACGCGGCAAGAACGGGTTCCCGGGTGCAGTAGATAGTCCCAGGGGAGTTGGAGAGTAGTCGGGCACCTCCTGCCAAATCACGGCAGCCGTAGTGGCACGCCTGCAATTGAGAGGCTGTGCACTGTGAGGCACATGTGCTAAAGAAGGCGGTCAGTCTTGTACTCACGCCTGCCACTTCCACGAAACACATCACCACGCGGCCAAAACGGATTCCCGGGTGCAGTAGATAGTCCCAGGGGAGTTGGAGAGTAGTCGGGCACCTCCTGCCAAATCACGGCGGCCGTAGTGGCACGCCTGCGAGTGAGAGGCTGTGCACTATGAGGCACATGTGCTAAAGAAGGCGGTGAGCCTTGTCCTCACGCCTGCCACTTCCACCAAACGCATGACAACGCCACCAAAATGAAATCCCAGGTGCACTAGACCCAGGGAAACCTCGGCAATAGACGCGCAACTCCGGGAAAGCACGGGCGACGGAGTGGCATGCGTGAGAGTGAGAGGCTGTGCAAGGTGTACGGGCTGAGCCTTGTACTCACGCCTGCCACTTCCACGAAACACATCACCACGCGGCCAAAACTTATTCCCGGGTGAAGTAGATAGTCCCAGGGGAGTTGGGGAGTAGGCGCGCACCTCCTGCCAGATCACGGCGGCCGTAGTGGCACGCCTGCGAGTGAGAGGCTGTGCACTATGAGGCACATGTGCTAAAGAAGGCGGTGAGCCTTGTACTCACGCCTGCCACTTCCACCAAACGCATGACAACGCCACCAAAATGAAATCCCAGGTGCACTAGACGCAGGGAAACCTCGGCAATAGACGCGCAACTCCGGGAAAGCACGGGCGACGAAGTGGCATGCGTGAGAGTGAGAGGCTGTGCAAGGTGTAAGGGCTGAGCCTTGTACTCACGCCTGCCACTTCCACGAAACACATCACTACGCGGCAAGAACGGGTTCCCGGGTGCAGTAGATAGTCCCAGGGGAGTTGGAGAGTAGTCGGGCACCTCCTGCCAAATCACGGCAGCCGTAGTGGCACGCCTGCAATTGAGAGGCTGTGCACTGTGAGGCACATGTGCTAAAGAAGGCGGTCAGTCTTGTACTCACGCCTGCCACTTCCACGAAACACATCACCACGCGGCCAAAACGGATTCCCGGGTGCAGTAGATAGTCCCAGGGGAGTTGGAGAGTAGTCGGGCACCTCCTGCCAAATCACGGCGGCCGTAGTGGCACGCCTGCGAGTGAGAGGCTGTGCACTATGAGGCACATGTGCTAAAGAAGGCGGTGAGCCTTGTCCTCACGCCTGCCACTTCCACCAAACGCATGACAACGCCACCAAAATGAAATCCCAGGTGCACTAGACCCAGGGAAACCTCGGCAATAGACGCGCAACTCCGGGAAAGCACGGGCGACGGAGTGGCATGCGTGAGAGTGAGAGGCTGTGCAAGGTGTACGGGCTGAGCCTTGTACTCACGCCTGCCACTTCCACGAAACACATCACCACGCGGCCAAAACTTATTCCCGGGTGAAGTAGATAGTCCCAGGGGAGTTGGGGAGTAGGCGCGCACCTCCTGCCAGATCACGGCGGCCGTAGTGGCACGCCTGCGAGTGAGAGGCTGTGCACTATGAGGCACATGTGCTAAAGAAGGCGGTGAGCCTTGTACTCACGCCTGCCACTTCCACCAAACGCATGACAACGCCACCAAAATGAAATCCCAGGTGCACTAGACGCAGGGAAACCTCGGCAATAGACGCGCAACTCCGGGAAAGCACGGGCGACGAAGTGGCATGCGTGAGAGTGAGAGGCTGTGCAAGGTGTAAGGGCTGAGCCTTGTACTCACGCCTGCCACTTCCACGAAACACATCACTACGCGGCAAGAACGGGTTCCCGGGTGCAGTAGATAGTCCCAGGGGAGTTGGAGAGTAGTCGGGCACCTCCTGCCAAATCACGGCAGCCGTAGTGGCACGCCTGCAATTGAGAGGCTGTGCACTGTGAGGCACATGTGCTAAAGAAGGCGGTCAGTCTTGTACTCACGCCTGCCACTTCCACGAAACACATCACCACGCGGCCAAAACGGATTCCCGGGTGCAGTAGATAGTCCCAGGGGAGTTGGAGAGTAGTCGGGCACCTCCTGCCAAATCACGGCGGCCGTAGTGGCACGCCTGCGAGTGAGAGGCTGTGCACTATGAGGCACATGTGCTAAAGAAGGCGGTGAGCCTTGTCCTCACGCCTGCCACTTCCACCAAACGCATGACAACGCCACCAAAATGAAATCCCAGGTGCACTAGACCCAGGGAAACCTCGGCAATAGACGCGCAACTCCGGGAAAGCACGGGCGACGGAGTGGCATGCGTGAGAGTGAGAGGCTGTGCAAGGTGTACGGGCTGAGCCTTGTACTCACGCCTGCCACTTCCACGAAACACATCACCACGCGGCCAAAACTTATTCCCGGGTGAAGTAGATAGTCCCAGGGGAGTTGGGGAGTAGGCGCGCACCTCCTGCCAGATCACGGCGGCCGTAGTGGCACGCCTGCGAGTGAGAGGCTGTGCACTATGAGGCACATGTGCTAAAGAAGGCGGTGAGCCTTGTACTCACGCCTGCCACTTCCACCAAACGCATGACAACGCCACCAAAATGAAATCCCAGGTGCACTAGACGCAGGGAAACCTCGGCAATAGACGCGCAACTCCGGGAAAGCACGGGCGACGAAGTGGCATGCGTGAGAGTGAGAGGCTGTGCAAGGTGTAAGGGCTGAGCCTTGTACTCACGCCTGCCACTTCCACGAAACACATCACTACGCGGCAAGAACGGGTTCCCGGGTGCAGTAGATAGTCCCAGGGGAGTTGGAGAGTAGTCGGGCACCTCCTGCCAAATCACGGCAGCCGTAGTGGCACGCCTGCAATTGAGAGGCTGTGCACTGTGAGGCACATGTGCTAAAGAAGGCGGTCAGTCTTGTACTCACGCCTGCCACTTCCACGAAACACATCACCACGCGGCCAAAACGGATTCCCGGGTGCAGTAGATAGTCCCAGGGGAGTTGGAGAGTAGTCGGGCACCTCCTGCCAAATCACGGCGGCCGTAGTGGCACGCCTGCGAGTGAGAGGCTGTGCACTATGAGGCACATGTGCTAAAGAAGGCGGTGAGCCTTGTCCTCACGCCTGCCACTTCCACCAAACGCATGACAACGCCACCAAAATGAAATCCCAGGTGCACTAGACCCAGGGAAACCTCGGCAATAGACGCGCAACTCCGGGAAAGCACGGGCGACGGAGTGGCATGCGTGAGAGTGAGAGGCTGTGCAAGGTGTACGGGCTGAGCCTTGTACTCACGCCTGCCACTTCCACGAAACACATCACCACGCGGCCAAAACTTATTCCCGGGTGAAGTAGATAGTCCCAGGGGAGTTGGGGAGTAGGCGCGCACCTCCTGCCAGATCACGGCGGCCGTAGTGGCACGCCTGCGAGTGAGAGGCTGTGCACTATGAGGCACATGTGCTAAAGAAGGCGGTGAGCCTTGTACTCACGCCTGCCACTTCCACCAAACGCATGACAACGCCACCAAAATGAAATCCCAGGTGCACTAGACGCAGGGAAACCTCGGCAATAGACGCGCAACTCCGGGAAAGCACGGGCGACGAAGTGGCATGCGTGAGAGTGAGAGGCTGTGCAAGGTGTAAGGGCTGAGCCTTGTACTCACGCCTGCCACTTCCACGAAACACATCACTACGCGGCAAGAACGGGTTCCCGGGTGCAGTAGATAGTCCCAGGGGAGTTGGAGAGTAGTCGGGCACCTCCTGCCAAATCACGGCAGCCGTAGTGGCACGCCTGCAATTGAGAGGCTGTGCACTGTGAGGCACATGTGCTAAAGAAGGCGGTCAGTCTTGTACTCACGCCTGCCACTTCCACGAAACACATCACCACGCGGCCAAAACGGATTCCCGGGTGCAGTAGATAGTCCCAGGGGAGTTGGAGAGTAGTCGGGCACCTCCTGCCAAATCACGGCGGCCGTAGTGGCACGCCTGCGAGTGAGAGGCTGTGCACTATGAGGCACATGTGCTAAAGAAGGCGGTGAGCCTTGTCCTCACGCCTGCCACTTCCACCAAACGCATGACAACGCCACCAAAATGAAATCCCAGGTGCACTAGACCCAGGGAAACCTCGGCAATAGACGCGCAACTCCGGGAAAGCACGGGCGACGGAGTGGCATGCGTGAGAGTGAGAGGCTGTGCAAGGTGTACGGGCTGAGCCTTGTACTCACGCCTGCCACTTCCACGAAACACATCACCACGCGGCCAAAACTTATTCCCGGGTGAAGTAGATAGTCCCAGGGGAGTTGGGGAGTAGGCGCGCACCTCCTGCCAGATCACGGCGGCCGTAGTGGCACGCCTGCGAGTGAGAGGCTGTGCACTATGAGGCACATGTGCTAAAGAAGGCGGTGAGCCTTGTACTCACGCCTGCCACTTCCACCAAACGCATGACAACGCCACCAAAATGAAATCCCAGGTGCACTAGACGCAGGGAAACCTCGGCAATAGACGCGCAACTCCGGGAAAGCACGGGCGACGAAGTGGCATGCGTGAGAGTGAGAGGCTGTGCAAGGTGTAAGGGCTGAGCCTTGTACTCACGCCTGCCACTTCCACGAAACACATCACTACGCGGCAAGAACGGGTTCCCGGGTGCAGTAGATAGTCCCAGGGGAGTTGGAGAGTAGTCGGGCACCTCCTGCCAAATCACGGCAGCCGTAGTGGCACGCCTGCAATTGAGAGGCTGTGCACTGTGAGGCACATGTGCTAAAGAAGGCGGTCAGTCTTGTACTCACGCCTGCCACTTCCACGAAACACATCACCACGCGGCCAAAACGGATTCCCGGGTGCAGTAGATAGTCCCAGGGGAGTTGGAGAGTAGTCGGGCACCTCCTGCCAAATCACGGCGGCCGTAGTGGCACGCCTGCGAGTGAGAGGCTGTGCACTATGAGGCACATGTGCTAAAGAAGGCGGTGAGCCTTGTCCTCACGCCTGCCACTTCCACCAAACGCATGACAACGCCACCAAAATGAAATCCCAGGTGCACTAGACCCAGGGAAACCTCGGCAATAGACGCGCAACTCCGGGAAAGCACGGGCGACGGAGTGGCATGCGTGAGAGTGAGAGGCTGTGCAAGGTGTACGGGCTGAGCCTTGTACTCACGCCTGCCACTTCCACGAAACACATCACCACGCGGCCAAAACTTATTCCCGGGTGAAGTAGATAGTCCCAGGGGAGTTGGGGAGTAGGCGCGCACCTCCTGCCAGATCACGGCGGCCGTAGTGGCACGCCTGCGAGTGAGAGGCTGTGCACTATGAGGCACATGTGCTAAAGAAGGCGGTGAGCCTTGTACTCACGCCTGCCACTTCCACCAAACGCATGACAACGCCACCAAAATGAAATCCCAGGTGCACTAGACGCAGGGAAACCTCGGCAATAGACGCGCAACTCCGGGAAAGCACGGGCGACGAAGTGGCATGCGTGAGAGTGAGAGGCTGTGCAAGGTGTAAGGGCTGAGCCTTGTACTCACGCCTGCCACTTCCACGAAACACATCACTACGCGGCAAGAACGGGTTCCCGGGTGCAGTAGATAGTCCCAGGGGAGTTGGAGAGTAGTCGGGCACCTCCTGCCAAATCACGGCAGCCGTAGTGGCACGCCTGCAATTGAGAGGCTGTGCACTGTGAGGCACATGTGCTAAAGAAGGCGGTCAGTCTTGTACTCACGCCTGCCACTTCCACGAAACACATCACCACGCGGCCAAAACGGATTCCCGGGTGCAGTAGATAGTCCCAGGGGAGTTGGAGAGTAGTCGGGCACCTCCTGCCAAATCACGGCGGCCGTAGTGGCACGCCTGCGAGTGAGAGGCTGTGCACTATGAGGCACATGTGCTAAAGAAGGCGGTGAGCCTTGTCCTCACGCCTGCCACTTCCACCAAACGCATGACAACGCCACCAAAATGAAATCCCAGGTGCACTAGACCCAGGGAAACCTCGGCAATAGACGCGCAACTCCGGGAAAGCACGGGCGACGGAGTGGCATGCGTGAGAGTGAGAGGCTGTGCAAGGTGTACGGGCTGAGCCTTGTACTCACGCCTGCCACTTCCACGAAACACATCACCACGCGGCCAAAACTTATTCCCGGGTGAAGTAGATAGTCCCAGGGGAGTTGGGGAGTAGGCGCGCACCTCCTGCCAGATCACGGCGGCCGTAGTGGCACGCCTGCGAGTGAGAGGCTGTGCACTATGAGGCACATGTGCTAAAGAAGGCGGTGAGCCTTGTACTCACGCCTGCCACTTCCACCAAACGCATGACAACGCCACCAAAATGAAATCCCAGGTGCACTAGACGCAGGGAAACCTCGGCAATAGACGCGCAACTCCGGGAAAGCACGGGCGACGAAGTGGCATGCGTGAGAGTGAGAGGCTGTGCAAGGTGTAAGGGCTGAGCCTTGTACTCACGCCTGCCACTTCCACGAAACACATCACTACGCGGCAAGAACGGGTTCCCGGGTGCAGTAGATAGTCCCAGGGGAGTTGGAGAGTAGTCGGGCACCTCCTGCCAAATCACGGCAGCCGTAGTGGCACGCCTGCAATTGAGAGGCTGTGCACTGTGAGGCACATGTGCTAAAGAAGGCGGTCAGTCTTGTACTCACGCCTGCCACTTCCACGAAACACATCACCACGCGGCCAAAACGGATTCCCGGGTGCAGTAGATAGTCCCAGGGGAGTTGGAGAGTAGTCGGGCACCTCCTGCCAAATCACGGCGGCCGTAGTGGCACGCCTGCGAGTGAGAGGCTGTGCACTATGAGGCACATGTGCTAAAGAAGGCGGTGAGCCTTGTCCTCACGCCTGCCACTTCCACCAAACGCATGACAACGCCACCAAAATGAAATCCCAGGTGCACTAGACCCAGGGAAACCTCGGCAATAGACGCGCAACTCCGGGAAAGCACGGGCGACGGAGTGGCATGCGTGAGAGTGAGAGGCTGTGCAAGGTGTACGGGCTGAGCCTTGTACTCACGCCTGCCACTTCCACGAAACACATCACCACGCGGCCAAAACTTATTCCCGGGTGAAGTAGATAGTCCCAGGGGAGTTGGGGAGTAGGCGCGCACCTCCTGCCAGATCACGGCGGCCGTAGTGGCACGCCTGCGAGTGAGAGGCTGTGCACTATGAGGCACATGTGCTAAAGAAGGCGGTGAGCCTTGTACTCACGCCTGCCACTTCCACCAAACGCATGACAACGCCACTAAAATGAAATCCCAGGTGCACTAGACCCAGGGAAACCTCGGCAATAGACGCGCAACTCCGGGAAAGCACGGGCGACGGAGTGGCATGCGTGAGAGTGAGAGGCTGTGCAAGGTGTACGGGCTGAGCCTTGTACTTACGCCTGCCACTTCCACGAAACACATCACTACGCGGCAAGAACGGGTTCCCGGGTGCAGTAGATAGTCCCAGGGGAGTTGGAGAGTAGTCGGGCACCTCCTGCCAAATCACGGCAGCCGTAGTGGCACGCCTGCAATTGAGAGGCTGTGCACTGTGAGGCACATGTGCTAAAGAAGGCGGTCAGTCTTGTACTCACGCCTGCCACTTCCACGAAACACATCACCACGCGGCCAAAACGGATTCCCGGGTGCAGTAGATAGTCCCAGGGGAGTTGGAGAGTAGTCGGGCACCTCCTGCCAAATCACGGCGGCCGTAGTGGCACGCCTGCGAGTGAGAGGCTGTGCACTATGAGGCACATGTGCTAAAGAAGGCGGTGAGCCTTGTCCTCACGCCTGCCACTTCCACCAAACGCATGACAACGCCACCAAAATGAAATCCCAGGTGCACTAGACCCAGGGAAACCTCGGCAATAGACGCGCAACTCCGGGAAAGCACGGGCGACGGAGTGGCATGCGTGAGAGTGAGAGGCTGTGCAAGGTGTACGGGCTGAGCCTTGTACTCACGCCTGCCACTTCCACGAAACACATCACCACGCGGCCAAAACTTATTCCCGGGTGAAGTAGATAGTCCCAGGGGAGTTGGGGAGTAGGCGCGCACCTCCTGCCAGATCACGGCGGCCGTAGTGGCACGCCTGCGAGTGAGAGGCTGTGCACTATGAGGCACATGTGCTAAAGAAGGCGGTGAGCCTTGTACTCACGCCTGCCACTTCCACCAAACGCATGACAACGCCACCAAAATGAAATCCCAGGTGCACTAGACCCAGGGAAACCTCGGCAATAGACGCGCAACTCCGGGAAAGCACGGGCGACGGAGTGGCATGCGTGAGAGTGAGAGGCTGTGCAAGGTGTACGGGCTGAGCCTTGTACTCACGCCTGCCACTTCCACGAAACACATCACTACGCGGCAAGAACGGGTTCCCGGGTGCAGTAGATAGTCCCAGGGGAGTTGGAGAGTAGTCGGGCACCTCCTGCCAAATCACGGCAGCCGTAGTGGCACGCCTGCAATTGAGAGGCTGTGCACTGTGAGGCACATGTGCTAAAGAAGGCGGTCAGTCTTGTACTCACGCCTGCCACTTCCACGAAACACATCACCACGCGGCCAAAACGGATTCCCGGGTGCAGTAGATAGTCCCAGGGGAGTTGGAGAGTAGTCGGGCACCTCCTGCCAAATCACGGCGGCCGTAGTGGCACGCCTGCGAGTGAGAGGCTGTGCACTATGAGGCACATGTGCTAAAGAAGGCGGTGAGCCTTGTCCTCACGCCTGCCACTTCCACCAAACGCATGACAACGCCACCAAAATGAAATCGCAGGTGCACTAGACCCAGGGAAACCTCGGCAATAGACGCGCAACTCCGGGAAAGCACGGGCGACGGAGTGGCATGCGTGAGAGTGAGAGGCTGTGCAAGGTGTACGGGCTGAGCCTTGTACTCACGCCTGCCACTTCCACGAAACACATCACCACGCGGCCAAAACTTATTCCCGGGTGAAGTAGATAGTCCCAGGGGAGTTGGGGAGTAGGCGCGCACCTCCTGCCAGATCACGGCGGCCGTAGTGGCACGCCTGCGAGTGAGAGGCTGTGCACTATGAGGCACATGTGCTAAAGAAGGCGGTGAGCCTTGTACTCACGCCTGCCACTTCCACCAAACGCATGACAACGCCACCAAAATGAAATCCCAGGTGCACTAGACGCAGGGAAACCTCGGCAATAGACGCGCAACTCCGGGAAAGCACGGGCGACGAAGTGGCATGCGTGAGAGTGAGAGGCTGTGCAAGGTGTAAGGGCTGAGCCTTGTACTCACGCCTGCCACTTCCACGAAACACATCACTACGCGGCAAGAACGGGTTCCCGGGTGCAGTAGATAGTCCCAGGGGAGTTGGAGAGTAGTCGGGCACCTCCTGCCAAATCACGGCAGCCGTAGTGGCACGCCTGCAATTGAGAGGCTGTGCACTGTGAGGCACATGTGCTAAAGAAGGCGGTCAGTCTTGTACTCACGCCTGCCACTTCCACGAAACACATCACCACGCGGCCAAAACGGATTCCCGGGTGCAGTAGATAGTCCCAGGGGAGTTGGAGAGTAGTCGGGCACCTCCTGCCAAATCACGGCGGCCGTAGTGGCACGCCTGCGAGTGAGAGGCTGTGCACTATGAGGCACATGTGCTAAAGAAGGCGGTGAGCCTTGTCCTCACGCCTGCCACTTCCACCAAACGCATGACAACGCCACCAAAATGAAATCCCAGGTGCACTAGACCCAGGGAAACCTCGGCAATAGAAACGCAACTCCGGGAAAGCACGGGCGACGGAGTGGCATGCGTGAGAGTGAGAGGCTGTGCAAGGTGTACGGGCTGAGCCTTGTACTCACGCCTGCCACTTCCACGAAACACATCACCACGTGGCCAAAACTTATTCCCGGGTGAAGTAGATAGTCCCAGGGGAGTTGGGGAGTAGGCGCGCACCTCCTGCCAGATCACGGCGGCCGTAGTGGCACGCCTGCGAGTGAGAGGCTGTGCACTATGAGGCACTTGTGCTAAAGAAGGCGGTGAGCCTTGTACTCACGCCTGCCACTTCCACCAAACGCATGACAACGCCACCAAAATGAAATCCCAGGTGCACTAGACCCAGGGAAACCTCGGCAATAGACGCGCAACTCCGGGAAAGCACGGGCGACGGAGTGGCATGCGTGAGAGTGAGAGGCTGTGCAAGGTGTACGGGCTGAGCCTTGTACTCACGCCTGCCACTTCCACGAAACACATCACTACGCGGCAAGAACGGGTTCCCGGGTGCAGTAGATAGTCCCAGGGGAGTTGGAGAGTAGTCGGGCACCTCCTGCCAAATCACGGCAGCCGTAGTGGCACGCCTGCAATTGAGAGGCTGTGCACTGTGAGGCACATGTGCTAAAGAAGGCGGTCAGTCTTGTACTCACGCCTGCCACTTCCACGAAACACATCACCACGCGGCCAAAACGGATTCCCGGGTGCAGTAGATAGTCCCAGGGGAGTTGGAGAGTAGTCGGGCACCTCCTGCCAAATCACGGCGGCCGTAGTGGCACGCCTGCGAGTGAGAGGCTGTGCACTATGAGGCACATGTGCTAAAGAAGGCGGTGAGCCTTGTCCTCACGCCTGCCACTTCCACCAAACGCATGACAACGCCACCAAAATGAAATCCCAGGTGCACTAGACCCAGGGAAACCTCGGCAATAGACGCGCAACTCCGGGAAAGCACGGGCGACGGAGTGGCATGCGTGAGAGTGAGAGGCTGTGCAAGGTGTACGGGCTGAGCCTTGTACTCACGCCTGCCACTTCCACGAAACACATCACCACGCGGCCAAAACTTATTCCCGGGTGAAGTAGATAGTCCCAGGGGAGTTGGGGAGTAGGCGCGCACCTCCTGCCAGATCACGGCGGCCGTAGTGGCACGCCTGCGAGTGAGAGGCTGTGCACTATGAGGCACATGTGCTAAAGAAGGCGGTGAGCCTTGTACTCACGCCTGCCACTTCCACCAAACGCATGACAACGCCACCAAAATGAAATCCCAGGTGCACTAGACGCAGGGAAACCTCGGCAATAGACGCGCAACTCCGGGAAAGCACGGGCGACGAAGTGGCATGCGTGAGAGTGAGAAGCTGTGCAAGGTGTACGGGCTGAGCCTTGTACTCACGCCTGCCACTTCCACGAAACACATCACTACGCGGCAAGAACGGGTTCCCGGGTGCAGTAGATAGTCCCAGGGGAGTTGGAGAGTAGTCGGGCACCTCCTGCCAAATCACGGCAGCCGTAGTGGCACGCCTGCAATTGAGAGGCTGTGCACTGTGAGGCACATGTGCTAAAGAAGGCGGTCAGTCTTGTACTCACGCCTGCCACTTCCACGAAACACATCACCACGCGGCCAAAACGGATTCCCGGGTGCAGTAGATAGTCCCAGGGGAGTTGGAGAGTAGTCGGGCACCTCCTGCCAAATCACGGCGGCCGTAGTGGCACGCCTGCGAGTGAGAGGCTGTGCACTATGAGGCACATGTGCTAAAGAAGGCGGTGAGCCTTGTCCTCACGCCTGCCACTTCCACCAAACGCATGACAACGCCACCAAAATGAAATCCCAGGTGCACTAGACCCAGGGAAACCTCGGCAATAGACGCGCAACTCCGGGAAAGCACGGGCGACGGAGTGGCATGCGTGAGAGTGAGAGGCTGTGCAAGGTGTACGGGCTGAGCCTTGTACTCACGCCTGCCACTTCCACGAAACACATCACCACGCGGCCAAAACTTATTCCCGGGTGAAGTAGATAGTCCCAGGGGAGTTGGGGAGTAGGCGCGCACCTCCTGCCAGATCACGGCGGCCGTAGTGGCACGCCTGCGAGTGAGAGGCTGTGCACTATGAGGCACATGTGCTAAAGAAGGCGGTGAGCCTTGTACTCACGCCTAACACTTCCACCAAACGCATGACAACGCCACCAAAATGAAATCCCAGGTGCACTAGACCCAGGGAAACCTCGGCAATAGACGCGCAACTCCGGGAAAGCACGGGCGACGGAGTGGCATGCGTGAGAGTGAGAGGCTGTGCAAGGTGTACGGGCTGAGCCTTGTACTCACGCCTGCCACTTCCACGAAACACATCACTACGCGGCAAGAACGGGTTCCCGGGTGCAGTAGATAGTCCCAGGGGAGTTGGAGAGTAGTCGGGCACCTCCTGCCAAATCACGGCAGCCGTAGTGGCACGCCTGCAATTGAGAGGCTGTGCACTGTGAGGCACATGTGCTAAAGAAGGCGGTCAGTCTTGTACTCACGCCTGCCACTTCCACGAAACACATCACCACGCGGCCAAAACGGATTCCCGGGTGCAGTAGATAGTCCCAGGGGAGTTGGAGAGTAGTCGGGCACCTCCTGCCAAATCACGGCGGCCGTAGTGGCACGCCTGCGAGTGAGAGGCTGTGCACTATGAGGCACATGTGCTAAAGAAGGCGGTGAGCCTTGTCCTCACGCCTGCCACTTCCACCAAACGCATGACAACGCCACCAAAATGAAATCCCAGGTGCACTAGACCCAGGGAAACCTCGGCAATAGACGCGCAACTCCGGGAAAGCACGGGCGACGGAGTGGCATGCGTGAGAGTGAGAGGCTGTGCAAGGTGTACGGGCTGAGCCTTGTACTCACGCCTGCCACTTCCACGAAACACATCACCACGCGGCCAAAACTTATTCCCGGGTGAAGTAGATAGTCCCAGGGGAGTTGGGGAGTAGGCGCGCACCTCCTGCCAGATCACGGCGGCCGTAGTGGCACGCCTGCGAGTGAGAGGCTGTGCACTATGAGGCACATGTGCTAAAGAAGGCGGTGAGCCTTGTACTCACGCCTGCCACTTCCACCAAACGCATGACAACGCCACCAAAATGAAATCCCAGGTGCACTAGACGCAGGGAAACCTCGGCAATAGACGCGCAACTCCGGGAAAGCACGGGCGACGAAGTGGCATGCGTGAGAGTGAGAAGCTGTGCAAGGTGTACGGGCTGAGCCTTGTACTCACGCCTGCCACTTCCACGAAACACATCACTACGCGGGAGGAACGGGTTCCCGGGTGCAGTAGATAGTCCCAGGGGAGTTGGAGAGTAGTCGGGCACCTCCTGCCAAATCACGGCAGCCGTAGTGGCACGCCTGCAATTGAGAGGCTGTGCACTGTGAGGCACATGTGCTAAAGAAGGCGGTCAGTCTTGTACTCACGCCTGCCACTTCCACGAAACACATCACCACGCGGCCAAAACGGATTCCCGGGTGCAGTAGATAGTCCCAGGGGAGTTGGAGAGTAGTCGGGCACCTCCTGCCAAATCACGGCGGCCGTAGTGGCACGCCTGCGAGTGAGAGGCTGTGCACTATGAGGCACATGTGCTAAAGAAGGCGGTGAGCCTTGTCCTCACGCCTGCCACTTCCACCAAACGCATGACAACGCCACCAAAATGAAATCCCAGGTGCACTAGACCCAGGGAAACCTCGGCAATAGACGCGCAACTCCGGGAAAGCACGGGCGACGGAGTGGCATGCGTGAGAGTGAGAGGCTGTGCAAGGTGTACGGGCTGAGCCTTGTACTCACGCCTGCCACTTCCACGAAACACATCACCACGCGGCCAAAACTTATTCCCGGGTGAAGTAGATAGTCCCAGGGGAGTTGGGGAGTAGGCGCGCACCTCCTGCCAGATCACGGCGGCCGTAGTGGCACGCCTGCGAGTGAGAGGCTGTGCACTATGAGGCACATGTGCTAAAGAAGGCGGTGAGCCTTGTACTCACGCCTAACACTTCCACCAAACGCATGACAACGCCACCAAAATGAAATCCCAGGTGCACTAGACCCAGGGAAACCTCGGCAATAGACGCGCAACTCCGGGAAAGCACGGGCGACGGAGTGGCATGCGTGAGAGTGAGAGGCTGTGCAAGGTGTACGGGCTGAGCCTTGTACTCACGCCTGCCACTTCCACGAAACACATCACTACGCGGCAAGAACGGGTTCCCGGGTGCAGTAGATAGTCCCAGGGGAGTTGGAGAGTAGTCGGGCACCTCCTGCCAAATCACGGCAGCCGTAGTGGCACGCCTGCAATTGAGAGGCTGTGCACTGTGAGGCACATGTGCTAAAGAAGGCGGTCAGTCTTGTACTCACGCCTGCCACTTCCACGAAACACATCACCACGCGGCCAAAACGGATTCCCGGGTGCAGTAGATAGTCCCAGGGGAGTTGGAGAGTAGTCGGGCACCTCCTGCCAAATCACGGCGGCCGTAGTGGCACGCCTGCGAGTGAGAGGCTGTGCACTATGAGGCACATGTGCTAAAGAAGGCGGTGAGCCTTGTCCTCACGCCTGCCACTTCCACCAAACGCATGACAACGCCACCAAAATGAAATCCCAGGTGCACTAGACCCAGGGAAACCTCGGCAATAGACGCGCAACTCCGGGAAAGCACGGGCGACGGAGTGGCATGCGTGAGAGTGAGAGGCTGTGCAAGGTGTACGGGCTGAGCCTTGTACTCACGCCTGCCACTTCCACGAAACACATCACCACGCGGCCAAAACTTATTCCCGGGTGAAGTAGATAGTCCCAGGGGAGTTGGGGAGTAGGCGCGCACCTCCTGCCAGATCACGGCGGCCGTAGTGGCACGCCTGCGAGTGAGAGGCTGTGCACTATGAGGCACATGTGCTAAAGAAGGCGGTGAGCCTTGTACTCACGCCTGCCACTTCCACCAAACGCATGACAACGCCACCAAAATGAAATCCCAGGTGCACTAGACGCAGGGAAACCTCGGCAATAGACGCGCAACTCCGGGAAAGCACGGGCGACGAAGTGGCATGCGTGAGAGTGAGAGGCTGTGCAAGGTGTAAGGGCTGAGCCTTGTACTCACGCCTGCCACTTCCACGAAACACATCACTACGCGGCAAGAACGGGTTCCCGGGTGCAGTAGATAGTCCCAGGGGAGTTGGAGAGTAGTCGGGCACCTCCTGCCAAATCACGGCAGCCGTAGTGGCACGCCTGCAATTGAGAGGCTGTGCACTGTAAGGCACATGTGCTAAAGAAGGCGGTCAGTCTTGTACTCACGCCTGCCACTTCCACGAAACACATCACCACGCGGCCAAAACGGATTCCCGGGTGCAGTAGATAGTCCCAGGGGAGTTGGAGAGTAGTCGGGCACCTCCTGCCAAATCACGGCGGCCGTAGTGGCACGCCTGCGAGTGAGAGGCTGTGCACTATGAGGCACATGTGCTAAAGAAGGCGGTGAGCCTTGTCCTCACGCCTGCCACTTCCACCAAACGCATGACAACGCCACCAAAATGAAATCCCAGGTGCACTAGACCCAGGGAAACCTCGGCAATAGACGCGCAACTCCGGGAAAGCACGGGCGACGGAGTGGCATGCGTGAGAGTGAGAGGCTGTGCAAGGTGTACGGGCTGAGCCTTGTACTCACGCCTGCCACTTCCACGAAACACATCACCACGCGGCCAAAACTTATTCCCGGGTGAAGTAGATAGTCCCAGGGGAGTTGGGGAGTAGGCGCGCACCTCCTGCCAGATCACGGCGGCCGTAGTGGCACGCCTGCGAGTGAGAGGCTGTGCACTATGAGGCACATGTGCTAAAGAAGGCGGTGAGCCTTGTACTCACGCCTGCCACTTCCACCAAACGCATGACAACGCCACCAAAATGAAATCCCAGGTGCACTAGACGCAGGGAAACCTCGGCAATAGACGCGCAACTCCGGGAAAGCACGGGCGACGAAGTGGCATGCGTGAGAGTGAGAGGCTGTGCAAGGTGTAAGGGCTGAGCCTTGTACTCACGCCTGCCACTTCCACGAAACACATCACTACGCGGCAAGAACGGGTTCCCGGGTGCAGTAGATAGTCCCAGGGGAGTTGGAGAGTAGTCGGGCACCTCCTGCCAAATCACGGCAGCCGTAGTGGCACGCCTGCAATTGAGAGGCTGTGCACTGTGAGGCACATGTGCTAAAGAAGGCGGTCAGTCTTGTACTCACGCCTGCCACTTCCTCGAAACACATCACCACGCGGCCAAAACGGATTCCCGGGTGCAGTAGATAGTCCCAGGGGAGTTGGAGAGTAGTCGGGCACCTCCTGCCAAATCACGGCGGCCGTAGTGGCACGCCTGCGAGTGAGAGGCTGTGCACTATGAGGCACATGTGCTAAAGAAGGCGGTGAGCCTTGTCCTCACGCCTGCCACTTCCACCAAACGCATGACAACGCCACCAAAATGAAATCCCAGGTGCACTAGACCCAGGGAAACCTCGGCAATAGACGCGCAACTCCGGGAAAGCACGGGCGACGGAGTGGCATGCGTGAGAGTGAGAGGCTGTGCAAGGTGTACGGGCTGAGCCTTGTACTCACGCCTGCCACTTCCACGAAACACATCACCACGCGGCCAAAACTTATTCCCGGGTGAAGTAGATAGTCCCAGGGGAGTTGGGGAGTAGGCGCGCACCTCCTGCCAGATCACGGCGGCCGTAGTGGCACGCCTGCGAGTGAGAGGCTGTGCACTATGAGGCACATGTGCTAAAGAAGGCGGTGAGCCTTGTACTCACGCCTGCCACTTCCACCAAACGCATGACAACGCCACCAAAATGAAATCCCAGGTGCACTAGACCCAGGGAAACCTTGGCAATAGACGCGCAACTCCGGGAAAGCACGGGCGACGGAGTGGCATGCGTGAGAGTGAGAGGCTGTGCAAGGTGTACGGGCTGAGCCTTGTACTCACGCCTGCCACTTCCACGAAACACATCACTACGCGGCAAGAACGGGTTCCCGGGTGCAGTAGATAGTCCCAGGGGAGTTGGAGAGTAGTCGGGCACCTCCTGCCAAATCACGGCAGCCGTAGTGGCACGCCTGCAATTGAGAGGCTGTGCACTGTGAGGCACATGTGCTAAAGAAGGCGGTCAGTCTTGTACTCACGCCTGCCACTTCCACGAAACACATCACCACGCGGCCAAAACGGATTCCCGGGTGCAGTAGATAGTCCCAGGGGAGTTGGAGAGTAGTCGGGCACCTCCTGCCAAATCACGGCGGCCGTAGTGGCACGCCTGCGAGTGAGAGGCTGTGCACTATGAGGCACATGTGCTAAAGAAGGCGGTGAGCCTTGTACTCACGCCTGCCACTTCCACCAAACGCATGACAACGCCACCAAAATGAAATCCCAGGTGCACTAGACCCAGGGAAACCTCGGCAATAGACGCGCAACTCCGGGAAAGCACGGGCGACGGAGTGGCATGCGTGAGAGTGAGAGGCTGTGCAAGGTGTACGGGCTGAGCCTTGTACTCACGCCTGCCACTTCCACGAAACACATCACCACGCGGCCAAAACTTATTCCCGGGTGAAGTAGATAGTCCCAGGGGAGTTGGGGAGTAGGCGCGCACCTCCTGCCAGATCACGGCGGCCGTAGTGGCACGCCTGCGAGTGAGAGGCTGTGCACTATGAGGCACATGTGCTAAAGAAGGCGGTGAGCCTTGTACTCACGCCTGCCACTTCCACCAAACGCATGACAACGCCACCAAAATGAAATCCCAGGTGCACTAGACGCAGGGAAACCTCGGCAATAGACGCGCAACTCCGGGAAAGCACGGGCGACGAAGTGGCATGCGTGAGAGTGAGAGGCTGTGCAAGGTGTAAGGGCTGAGCCTTGTACTCACGCCTGCCACTTCCACGAAACACATCACTACGCGGCAAGAACGGGTTCCCGGGTGCAGTAGATAGTCCCAGGGGAGTTGGAGAGTAGTCGGGCACCTCCTGCCAAATCACGGCAGCCGTAGTGGCACGCCTGCAATTGAGAGGCTGTGCACGGTGAGGCACATGTGCTAAAGAAGGCGGTCAGTCTTGTACTCACGCCTGCCACTTCCACGAAACACATCACCACGCGGCCAAAACGGATTCCCGGGTGCAGTAGATAGTCCCAGGGGAGTTGGAGAGTAGTCGGGCACCTCCTGCCAAATCACGGCGGCCGTAGTGGCACGCCTGCGAGTGAGAGGCTGTGCACTATGAGGCACATGTGCTAAAGAAGGCGGTGAGCCTTGTCCTCACGCCTGCCACTTCCACCAAACGCATGACAACGCCACCAAAATGAAATCCCAGGTGCACTAGACCCAGGGAAACCTCGGCAATAGACGCGCAACTCCGGGAAAGCACGGGCGACGGAGTGGCATGCGTGAGAGTGAGAGGCTGTGCAAGGTGTACGGGCTGAGCCTTGTACTCACGCCTGCCACTTCCACGAAACACATCACCACGCGGCCAAAACTTATTCCCGGGTGAAGTAGATAGTCCCAGGGGAGTTGGGGAGTAGGCGCGCACCTCCTGCCAGATCACGGCGGCCGTAGTGGCACGCCTGCGAGTGAGAGGCTGTGCACTATGAGGCACATGTGCTAAAGAAGGCGGTGAGCCTTGTACTCACGCCTGCCACTTCCACCAAACGCATGACAACGCCACCAAAATGAAATCCCAGGTGCACTAGACCCAGGGAAACCTTGGCAATAGACGCGCAACTCCGGGAAAGCACGGGCGACGGAGTGGCATGCGTGAGAGTGAGAGGCTGTGCAAGGTGTACGGGCTGAGCCTTGTACTCACGCCTGCCACTTCCACGAAACACATCACTACGCGGCAAGAACGGGTTCCCGGGTGCAGTAGATAGTCCCAGGGGAGTTGGAGAGTAGTCGGGCACCTCCTGCCAAATCACGGCAGCCGTAGTGGCACGCCTGCAATTGAGAGGCTGTGCACTGTGAGGCACATGTGCTAAAGAAGGCGGTCAGTCTTGTACTCACGCCTGCCACTTCCACGAAACACATCACCACGCGGCCAAAACGGATTCCCGGGTGCAGTAGATAGTCCCAGGGGAGTTGGAGAGTAGTCGGGCACCTCCTGCCAAATCACGGCGGCCGTAGTGGCACGCCTGCGAGTGAGAGGCTGTGCACTATGAGGCACATGTGCTAAAGAAGGCGGTGAGCCTTGTCCTCACGCCTGCCACTTCCACCAAACGCATGACAACGCCACCAAAATGAAATCCCAGGTGCACTAGACCCAGGGAAACCTCGGCAATAGACGCGCAACTCCGGGAAAGCACGGGCGACGGAGTGGCATGCGTGAGAGTGAGAGGCTGTGCAAGGTGTACGGGCTGAGCCTTGTACTCACGCCTGCCACTTCCACGAAACACATCACCACGCGGCCAAAACTTATTCCCGGGTGAAGTAGATAGTCCCAGGGGAGTTGGGGAGTAGGCGCGCACCTCCTGCCAGATCACGGCGGCCGTAGTGGCACGCCTGCGAGTGAGAGGCTGTGCACTATGAGGCACATGTGCTAAAGAAGGCGGTGAGCCTTGTACTCACGCCTGCCACTTCCACCAAACGCATGACAACGCCACCAAAATGAAATCCCAGGTGCACTAGACGCAGGGAAACCTCGGCAATAGACGCGCAACTCCGGGAAAGCACGGGCGACGAAGTGGCATGCGTGAGAGTGAGAGGCTGTGCAAGGTGTAAGGGCTGAGCCTTGTACTCACGCCTGCCACTTCCACGAAACACATCACTACGCGGCAAGAACGGGTTCCCGGGTGCAGTAGATAGTCCCAGGGGAGTTGGAGAGTAGTCGGGCACCTCCTGCCAAATCACGGCAGCCGTAGTGGCACGCCTGCAATTGAGAGGCTGTGCACTGTGAGGCACATGTGCTAAAGAAGGCGGTCAGTCTTGTACTCACGCCTGCCACTTCCACGAAACACATCACCACGCGGCCAAAACGGATTCCCGGGTGCAGTAGATAGTCCCAGGGGAGTTGGAGAGTAGTCGGGCACCTCCTGCCAAATCACGGCGGCCGTAGTGGCACGCCTGCGAGTGAGAGGCTGTGCACTATGAGGCACATGTGCTAAAGAAGGCGGTGAGCCTTGTCCTCACGCCTGCCACTTCCACCAAACGCATGACAACGCCACCAAAATGAAATCCCAGGTGCACTAGACCCAGGGAAACCTCGGCAATAGACGCGCAACTCCGGGAAAGCACGGGCGACGGAGTGGCATGCGTGAGAGTGAGAGGCTGTGCAAGGTGTACGGGCTGAGCCTTGTACTCACGCCTGCCACTTCCACGAAACACATCACCACGCGGCCAAAACTTATTCCCGGGTGAAGTAGATAGTCCCAGGGGAGTTGGGGAGTAGGCGCGCACCTCCTGCCAGATCACGGCGGCCGTAGTGGCACGCCTGCGAGTGAGAGGCTGTGCACTATGAGGCACATGTGCTAAAGAAGGCGGTGAGCCTTGTACTCACGCCTGCCACTTCCACCAAACGCATGACAACGCCACCAAAATGAAATCCCAGGTGCACTAGACGCAGGGAAACCTCGGCAATAGACGCGCAACTCCGGGAAAGCACGGGCGACGAAGTGGCATGCGTGAGAGTGAGAGGCTGTGCAAGGTGTAAGGGCTGAGCCTTGTACTCACGCCTGCCACTTCCACGAAACACATCACTACGCGGCAAGAACGGGTTCCCGGGTGCAGTAGATAGTCCCAGGGGAGTTGGAGAGTAGTCGGGCACCTCCTGCCAAATCACGGCAGCCGTAGTGGCACGCCTGCAATTGAGAGGCTGTGCACTGTGAGGCACATGTGCTAAAGAAGGCGGTCAGTCTTGTACTCACGCCTGCCACTTCCACGAAACACATCACCACGCGGCCAAAACGGATTCCCGGGTGCAGTAGATAGTCCCAGGGGAGTTGGAGAGTAGTCGGGCACCTCCTGCCAAATCACGGCGGCCGTAGTGGCACGCCTGCGAGTGAGAGGCTGTGCACTATGAGGCACATGTGCTAAAGAAGGCGGTGAGCCTTGTCCTCACGCCTGCCACTTCCACCAAACGCATGACAACGCCACCAAAATGAAATCCCAGGTGCACTAGACCCAGGGAAACCTCGGCAATAGACGTGCAACTCCGGGAAAGCACGGGCGACGGAGTGGCATGCGTGAGAGTGAGAGGCTGTGCAAGGTGTACGGGCTGAGCCTTGTACTCACGCCTGCCACTTCCACGAAACACATCACCACGCGGCCAAAACTTATTCCCGGGTGAAGTAGATAGTCCCAGGGGAGTTGGGGAGTAGGCGCGCACCTCCTGCCAGATCACGGCGGCCGTAGTGGCACGCCTGCGAGTGAGAGGCTGTGCACTATGAGGCACATGTGCTAAAGAAGGCGGTGAGCCTTGTACTCACGCCTGCCACTTCCACCAAACGCATGACAACGCCACCAAAATGAAATCCCAGGTGCACTAGACGCAGGGAAACCTCGGCAATAGACGCGCAACTCCGGGAAAGCACGGGCGACGAAGTGGCATGCGTGAGAGTGAGAGGCTGTGCAAGGTGTAAGGGCTGAGCCTTGTACTCACGCCTGCCACTTCCACGAAACACATCACTACGCGGCAAGAACGGGTTCCCGGGTGCAGTAGATAGTCCCAGGGGAGTTGGAGAGTAGTCGGGCACCTCCTGCCAAATCACGGCAGCCGTAGTGGCACGCCTGCAATTGAGAGGCTGTGCACTGTGAGGCACATGTGCTAAAGAAGGCGGTCAGTCTTGTACTCACGCCTGCCACTTCCACGAAACACATCACCACGCGGCCAAAACGGATTCCCGGGTGCAGTAGATAGTCCCAGGGGAGTTGGAGAGTAGTCGGGCACCTCCTGCCAAATCACGGCGGCCGTAGTGGCACGCCTGCGAGTGAGAGGCTGTGCACTATGAGGCACATGTGCTAAAGAAGGCGGTGAGCCTTGTCCTCACGCCTGCCACTTCCACCAAACGCATGACAACGCCACCAAAATGAAATCCCAGGTGCACTAGACCCAGGGAAACCTCGGCAATAGACGCGCAACTCCGGGAAAGCACGGGCGACGGAGTGGCATGCGTGAGAGTGAGAGGCTGTGCAAGGTGTACGGGCTGAGCCTTGTACTCACGCCTGCCACTTCCACGAAACACATCACCACGCGGCCAAAACTTATTCCCGGGTGAAGTAGATAGTCCCAGGGGAGTTGGGGAGTAGGCGCGCACCTCCTGCCAGATCACGGCGGCCGTAGTGGCACGCCTGCGAGTGAGAGGCTGTGCACTATGAGGCACATGTGCTAAAGAAGGCGGTGAGCCTTGTACTCACGCCTGCCACTTCCACCAAACGCATGACAACGCCACCAAAATGAAATCCCAGGTGCACTAGACGCAGGGAAACCTCGGCAATAGACGCGCAACTCCGGGAAAGCACGGGCGACGAAGTGGCATGCGTGAGAGTGAGAGGCTGTGCAAGGTGTAAGGGCTGAGCCTTGTACTCACGCCTGCCACTTCCACGAAACACATCACTACGCGGCAAGAACGGGTTCCCGGGTGCAGTAGATAGTCCCAGGGGAGTTGGAGAGTAGTCGGGCACCTCCTGCCAAATCACGGCAGCCGTAGTGGCACGCCTGCAATTGAGAGGCTGTGCACTGTGAGGCACATGTGCTAAAGAAGGCGGTCAGTCTTGTACTCACGCCTGCCACTTCCACGAAACACATCACCACGCGGCCAAAACGGATTCCCGGGTGCAGTAGATAGTCCCAGGGGAGTTGGAGAGTAGTCGGGCACCTCCTGCCAAATCACGGCGGCCGTAGTGGCACGCCTGCGAGTGAGAGGCTGTGCACTATGAGGCACATGTGCTAAAGAAGGCGGTGAGCCTTGTCCTCACGCCTGCCACTTCCACCAAACGCATGACAACGCCACCAAAATGAAATCCCAGGTGCACTAGACCCAGGGAAACCTCGGCAATAGACGCGCAACTCCGGGAAAGCACGGGCGACGGAGTGGCATGCGTGAGAGTGAGAGGCTGTGCAAGGTGTACGGGCTGAGCCTTGTACTCACGCCTGCCACTTCCACGAAACACATCACCACGCGGCCAAAACTTATTCCCGGGTGAAGTAGATAGTCCCAGGGGAGTTGGGGAGTAGGCGCGCACCTCCTGCCAGATCACGGCGGCCGTAGTGGCACGCCTGCGAGTGAGAGGCTGTGCACTATGAGGCACATGTGCTAAAGAAGGCGGTGAGCCTTGTACTCACGCCTGCCACTTCCACCAAACGCATGACAACGCCACCAAAATGAAATCCCAGGTGCACTAGACGCAGGGAAACCTCGGCAATAGACGCGCAACTCCGGGAAAGCACGGGCGACGAAGTGGCATGCGTGAGAGTGAGAGGCTGTGCAAGGTGTAAGGGCTGAGCCTTGTACTCACGCCTGCCACTTCCACGAAACACATCACTACGCGGCAAGAACGGGTTCCCGGGTGCAGTAGATAGTCCCAGGGGAGTTGGAGAGTAGTCGGGCACCTCCTGCCAAATCACGGCAGCCGTAGTGGCACGCCTGCAATTGAGAGGCTGTGCACTGTGAGGCACATGTGCTAAAGAAGGCGGTCAGTCTTGTACTCACGCCTGCCACTTCCACGAAACACATCACCACGCGGCCAAAACGGATTCCCGGGTGCAGTAGATAGTCCCAGGGGAGTTGGAGAGTAGTCGGGCACCTCCTGCCAAATCACGGCGGCCGTAGTGGCACGCCTGCGAGTGAGAGGCTGTGCACTATGAGGCACATGTGCTAAAGAAGGCGGTGAGCCTTGTCCTCACGCCTGCCACTTCCACCAAACGCATGACAACGCCACCAAAATGAAATCCCAGGTGCACTAGACCCAGGGAAACCTCGGCAATAGACGCGCAACTCCGGGAAAGCACGGGCGACGGAGTGGCATGCGTGAGAGTGAGAGGCTGTGCAAGGTGTACGGGCTGAGCCTTGTACTCACGCCTGCCACTTCCACGAAACACATCACCACGCGGCCAAAACTTATTCCCGGGTGAAGTAGATAGTCCCAGGGGAGTTGGGGAGTAGGCGCGCACCTCCTGCCAGATCACGGCGGCCGTAGTGGCACGCCTGCGAGTGAGAGGCTGTGCACTATGAGGCACATGTGCTAAAGAAGGCGGTGAGCCTTGTACTCACGCCTGCCACTTCCACCAAACGCATGACAACGCCACCAAAATGAAATCCCAGGTGCACTAGACGCAGGGAAACCTCGGCAATAGACGCGCAACTCCGGGAAAGCACGGGCGACGAAGTGGCATGCGTGAGAGTGAGAGGCTGTGCAAGGTGTAAGGGCTGAGCCTTGTACTCACGCCTGCCACTTCCACGAAACACATCACTACGCGGCAAGAACGGGTTCCCGGGTGCAGTAGATAGTCCCAGGGGAGTTGGAGAGTAGTCGGGCACCTCCTGCCAAATCACGGCAGCCGTAGTGGCACGCCTGCAATTGAGAGGCTGTGCACTGTGAGGCACATGTGCTAAAGAAGGCGGTCAGTCTTGTACTCACGCCTGCCACTTCCACGAAACACATCACCACGCGGCCAAAACGGATTCCCGGGTGTAGTAGATAGTCCCAGGGGAGTTGGAGAGTAGTCGGGCACCTCCTGCCAAATCACGGCGGCCGTAGTGGCACGCCTGCGAGTGAGAGGCTGTGCACTATGAGGCACATGTGCTAAAGAAGGCGGTGAGCCTTGTCCTCACGCCTGCCACTTCCACCAAACGCATGACAACGCCACCAAAATGAAATCCCAGGTGCACTAGACCCAGGGAAACCTCGGCAATAGACGCGCAACTCCGGGAAAGCACGGGCGACGGAGTGGCATGCGTGAGAGTGAGAGGCTGTGCAAGGTGTACGGGCTGAGCCTTGTACTCACGCCTGCCACTTCCACGAAACACATCACCACGCGGCCAAAACTTATTCCCGGGTGAAGTAGATAGTCCCAGGGGAGTTGGGGAGTAGGCGCGCACCTCCTGCCAGATCACGGCGGCCGTAGTGGCACGCCTGCGAGTGAGAGGCTGTGCACTATGAGGCACATGTGCTAAAGAAGGCGGTGAGCCTTGTACTCACGCCTGCCACTTCCACCAAACGCATGACAACGCCACCAAAATGAAATCCCAGGTGCACTAGACGCAGGGAAACCTCGGCAATAGACGCGCAACTCCGGGAAAGCACGGGCGACGAAGTGGCATGCGTGAGAGTGAGAGGCTGTGCAAGGTGTAAGGGCTGAGCCTTGTACTCACGCCTGCCACTTCCACGAAACACATCACTACGCGGCAAGAACGGGTTCCCGGGTGCAGTAGATAGTCCCAGGGGAGTTGGAGAGTAGTCGGGCACCTCCTGCCAAATCACGGCAGCCGTAGTGGCACGCCTGCAATTGAGAGGCTGTGCACTGTGAGGCACATGTGCTAAAGAAGGCGGTCAGTCTTGTACTCACGCCTGCCACTTCCACGAAACACATCACCACGCGGCCAAAACGGATTCCCGGGTGCAGTAGATAGTCCCAGGGGAGTTGGAGAGTAGTCGGGCACCTCCTGCCAAATCACGGCGGCCGTAGTGGCACGCCTGCGAGTGAGAGGCTGTGCACTATGAGGCACATGTGCTAAAGAAGGCGGTGAGCCTTGTCCTCACGCCTGCCACTTCCACCAAACGCATGACAACGCCACCAAAATGAAATCCCAGGTGCACTAGACCCAGGGAAACCTCGGCAATAGACGCGCAACTCCGGGAAAGCACGGGCGACGGAGTGGCATGCGTGAGAGTGAGAGGCTGTGCAAGGTGTACGGGCTGAGCCTTGTACTCACGCCTGCCACTTCCACGAAACACATCACCACGCGGCCAAAACTTATTCCCGGGTGAAGTAGATAGTCCCAGGGGAGTTGGGGAGTAGGCGCGCACCTCCTGCCAGATCACGGCGGCCGTAGTGGCACGCCTGCGAGTGAGAGGCTGTGCACTATGAGGCACATGTGCTAAAGAAGGCGGTGAGCCTTGTACTCACGCCTGCCACTTCCACCAAACGCATGACAACGCCACCAAAATGAAATCCCAGGTGCACTAGACGCAGGGAAACCTCGGCAATAGACGCGCAACTCCGGGAAAGCACGGGCGACGAAGTGGCATGCGTGAGAGTGAGAGGCTGTGCAAGGTGTAAGGGCTGAGCCTTGTACTCACGCCTGCCACTTCCACGAAACACATCACTACGCGGCAAGAACGGGTTCCCGGGTGCAGTAGATAGTCCCAGGGGAGTTGGAGAGTAGTCGGGCACCTCCTGCCAAATCACGGCAGCCGTAGTGGCACGCCTGCAATTGAGAGGCTGTGCACTGTGAGGCACATGTGCTAAAGAAGGCGGTCAGTCTTGTACTCACGCCTGCCACTTCCACGAAACACATCACCACGCGGCCAAAACGGATTCCCGGGTGCAGTAGATAGTCCCAGGGGAGTTGGAGAGTAGTCGGGCACCTCCTGCCAAATCACGGCGGCCGTAGTGGCACGCCTGCGAGTGAGAGGCTGTGCACTATGAGGCACATGTGCTAAAGAAGGCGGTGAGCCTTGTCCTCACGCCTGCCACTTCCACCAAACGCATGACAACGCCACCAAAATGAAATCCCAGGTGCACTAGACCCAGGGAAACCTCGGCAATAGACGCGCAACTCCGGGAAAGCACGGGCGACGGAGTGGCATGCGTGAGAGTGAGAGGCTGTGCAAGGTGTACGGGCTGAGCCTTGTACTCACGCCTGCCACTTCCACGAAACACATCACCACGCCGCCAAAACTTATTCCCGGGTGAAGTAGATAGTCCCAGGGGAGTTGGGGAGTAGGCGCGCACCTCCTGCCAGATCACGGCGGCCGTAGTGGCACGCCTGCGAGTGAGAGGCTGTGCACTATGAGGCACATGTGCTAAAGAAGGCGGTGAGCCTTGTACTCACGCCTGCCACTTCCACCAAACGCATGACAACGCCACCAAAATGAAATCCCAGGTGCACTAGACGCAGGGAAACCTCGGCAATAGACGCGCAACTCCGGGAAAGCACGGGCGACGAAGTGGCATGCGTGAGAGTGAGAGGCTGTGCAAGGTGTAAGGGCTGAGCCTTGTACTCACGCCTGCCACTTCCACGAAACACATCACTACGCGGCAAGAACGGGTTCCCGGGTGCAGTAGATAGTCCCAGGGGAGTTGGAGAGTAGTCGGGCACCTCCTGCCAAATCACGGCAGCCGTAGTGGCACGCCTGCAATTGAGAGGCTGTGCACTGTGAGGCACATGTGCTAAAGAAGGCGGTCAGTCTTGTACTCACGCCTGCCACTTCCACGAAACACATCACCACGCGGCCAAAACGGATTCCCGGGTGCAGTAGATAGTCCCAGGGGAGTTGGAGAGTAGTCGGGCACCTCCTGCCAAATCACGGCGGCCGTAGTGGCACGCCTGCGAGTGAGAGGCTGTGCACTATGAGGCACATGTGCTAAAGAAGGCGGTGAGCCTTGTCCTCACGCCTGCCACTTCCACCAAACGCATGACAACGCCACCAAAATGAAATCCCAGGTGCACTAGACCCAGGGAAACCTCGGCAATAGACGCGCAACTCCGGGAAAGCACGGGCGACGGAGTGGCATGCGTGAGAGTGAGAGGCTGTGCAAGGTGTACGGGCTGAGCCTTGTACTCACGCCTGCCACTTCCACGAAACACATCACCACGCGGCCAAAACTTATTCCCGGGTGAAGTAGATAGTCCCAGGGGAGTTGGGGAGTAGGCGCGCACCTCCTGCCAGATCACGGCGGCCGTAGTGGCACGCCTGCGAGTGAGAGGCTGTGCACTATGAGGCACATGTGCTAAAGAAGGCGGTGAGCCTTGTACTCACGCCTGCCACTTCCACCAAACGCATGACAACGCCACCAAAATGAAATCCCAGGTGCACTAGACGCAGGGAAACCTCGGCAATAGACGCGCAACTCCGGGAAAGCACGGGCGACGAAGTGGCATGCGTGAGAGTGAGAGGCTGTGCAAGGTGTAAGGGCTGAGCCTTGTACTCACGCCTGCCACTTCCACGAAACACATCACTACGCGGCAAGAACGGGTTCCCGGGTGCAGTAGATAGTCCCAGGGGAGTTGGAGAGTAGTCGGGCACCTCCTGCCAAATCACGGCAGCCGTAGTGGCACGCCTGCAATTGAGAGGCTGTGCACTGTGAGGCACATGTGCTAAAGAAGGCGGTCAGTCTTGTACTCACGCCTGCCACTTCCACGAAACACATCACCACGCGGCCAAAACGGATTCCCGGGTGCAGTAGATAGTCCCAGGGGAGTTGGAGAGTAGTCGGGCACCTCCTGCCAAATCACGGCGGCCGTAGTGGCACGCCTGCGAGTGAGAGGCTGTGCACTATGAGGCACATGTGCTAAAGAAGGCGGTGAGCCTTGTCCTCACGCCTGCCACTTCCACCAAACGCATGACAACGCCACCAAAATGAAATCCCAGGTGCACTAGACCCAGGGAAACCTCGGCAATAGACGCGCAACTCCGGGAAAGCACGGGCGACGGAGTGGCATGCGTGAGAGTGAGAGGCTGTGCAAGGTGTACGGGCTGAGCCTTGTACTCACGCCTGCCACTTCCACGAAACACATCACCACGCGGCCAAAACTTATTCCCGGGTGAAGTAGATAGTCCCAGGGGAGTTGGGGAGTAGGCGCGCACCTCCTGCCAGATCACGGCGGCCGTAGTGGCACGCCTGCGAGTGAGAGGCTGTGCACTATGAGGCACATGTGCTAAAGAAGGCGGTGAGCCTTGTACTCACGCCTGCCACTTCCACCAAACGCATGACAACGCCACCAAAATGAAATCCCAGGTGCACTAGACGCAGGGAAACCTCGGCAATAGACGCGCAACTCCGGGAAAGCACGGGCGACGAAGTGGCATGCGTGAGAGTGAGAGGCTGTGCAAGGTGTAAGGGCTGAGCCTTGTACTCACGCCTGCCACTTCCACGAAACACATCACTACGCGGCAAGAACGGGTTCCCGGGTGCAGTAGATAGTCCCAGGGGAGTTGGAGAGTAGTCGGGCACCTCCTGCCAAATCACGGCAGCCGTAGTGGCACGCCTGCAATTGAGAGGCTGTGCACTGTGAGGCACATGTGCTAAAGAAGGCGGTCAGTCTTGTACTCACGCCTGCCACTTCCACGAAACACATCACCACGCGGCCAAAACGGATTCCCGGGTGCAGTAGATAGTCCCAGGGGAGTTGGAGAGTAGTCGGGCACCTCCTGCCAAATCACGGCGGCCGTAGTGGCACGCCTGCGAGTGAGAGGCTGTGCACTATGAGGCACATGTGCTAAAGAAGGCGGTGAGCCTTGTCCTCACGCCTGCCACTTCCACCAAACGCATGACAACGCCACCAAAATGAAATCCCAGGTGCACTAGACCCAGGGAAACCTCGGCAATAGACGCGCAACTCCGGGAAAGCACGGGCGACGGAGTGGCATGCGTGAGAGTGAGAGGCTGTGCAAGGTGTACGGGCTGAGCCTTGTACTCACGCCTGCCACTTCCACGAAACACATCACCACGCGGCCAAAACTTATTCCCGGGTGAAGTAGATAGTCCCAGGGGAGTTGGGGAGTAGGCGCGCACCTCCTGCCAGATCACGGCGGCCGTAGTGGCACGCCTGCGAGTGAGAGGCTGTGCACTATGAGGCACATGTGCTAAAGAAGGCGGTGAGCCTTGTACTCACGCCTGCCACTTCCACCAAACGCATGACAACGCCACCAAAATGAAATCCCAGGTGCACTAGACGCAGGGAAACCTCGGCAATAGACGCGCAACTCCGGGAAAGCACGGGCGACGAAGTGGCATGCGTGAGAGTGAGAGGCTGTGCAAGGTGTAAGGGCTGAGCCTTGTACTCACGCCTGCCACTTCCACGAAACACATCACTACGCGGCAAGAACGGGTTCCCGGGTGCAGTAGATAGTCCCAGGGGAGTTGGAGAGTAGTCGGGCACCTCCTGCCAAATCACGGCAGCCGTAGTGGCACGCCTGCAATTGAGAGGCTGTGCACTGTGAGGCACATGTGCTAAAGAAGGCGGTCAGTCTTGTACTCACGCCTGCCACTTCCACGAAACACATCACCACGCGGCCAAAACGGATTCCCGGGTGCAGTAGATAGTCCCAGGGGAGTTGGAGAGTAGTCGGGCACCTCCTGCCAAATCACGGCGGCCGTAGTGGCACGCCTGCGAGTGAGAGGCTGTGCACTATGAGGCACATGTGCTAAAGAAGGCGGTGAGCCTTGTCCTCACGCCTGCCACTTCCACCAAACGCATGACAACGCCACCAAAATGAAATCCCAGGTGCACTAGACCCAGGGAAACCTCGGCAATAGACGCGCAACTCCGGGAAAGCACGGGCGACGGAGTGGCATGCGTGAGAGTGAGAGGCTGTGCAAGGTGTACGGGCTGAGCCTTGTACTCACGCCTGCCACTTCCACGAAACACATCACCACGCGGCCAAAACTTATTCCCGGGTGAAGTAGATAGTCCCAGGGGAGTTGGGGAGTAGGCGCGCACCTCCTGCCAGATCACGGCGGCCGTAGTGGCACGCCTGCGAGTGAGAGGCTGTGCACTATGAGGCACATGTGCTAAAGAAGGCGGTGAGCCTTGTACTCACGCCTGCCACTTCCACCAAACGCATGACAACGCCACCAAAATGAAATCCCAGGTGCACTAGACGCAGGGAAACCTCGGCAATAGACGCGCAACTCCGGGAAAGCACGGGCGACGAAGTGGCATGCGTGAGAGTGAGAGGCTGTGCAAGGTGTAAGGGCTGAGCCTTGTACTCACGCCTGCCACTTCCACGAAACACATCACTACGCGGCAAGAACGGGTTCCCGGGTGCAGTAGATAGTCCCAGGGGAGTTGGAGAGTAGTCGGGCACCTCCTGCCAAATCACGGCAGCCGTAGTGGCACGCCTGCAATTGAGAGGCTGTGCACTGTGAGGCACATGTGCTAAAGAAGGCGGTCAGTCTTGTACTCACGCCTGCCACTTCCACGAAACACATCACCACGCGGCCAAAACGGATTCCCGGGTGCAGTAGATAGTCCCAGGGGAGTTGGAGAGTAGTCGGGCACCTCCTGCCAAATCACGGCGGCCGTAGTGGCACGCCTGCGAGTGAGAGGCTGTGCACTATGAGGCACATGTGCTAAAGAAGGCGGTGAGCCTTGTCCTCACGCCTGCCACTTCCACCAAACGCATGACAACGCCACCAAAATGAAATCCCAGGTGCACTAGACCCAGGGAAACCTCGGCAATAGACGCGCAACTCCGGGAAAGCACGGGCGACGGAGTGGCATGCGTGAGAGTGAGAGGCTGTGCAAGGTGTACGGGCTGAGCCTTGTACTCACGCCTGCCACTTCCACGAAACACATCACCACGCGGCCAAAACTTATTCCCGGGTGAAGTAGATAGTCCCAGGGGAGTTGGGGAGTAGGCGCGCACCTCCTGCCAGATCACGGCGGCCGTAGTGGCACGCCTGCGAGTGAGAGGCTGTGCACTATGAGGCACATGTGCTAAAGAAGGCGGTGAGCCTTGTACTCACGCCTGCCACTTCCACCAAACGCATGACAACGCCACCAAAATGAAATCCCAGGTGCACTAGACGCAGGGAAACCTCGGCAATAGACGCGAAACTCCGGGAAAGCACGGGCGACGAAGTGGCATGCGTGAGAGTGAGAGGCTGTGCAAGGTGTAAGGGCTGAGCCTTGTACTCACGCCTGCCACTTCCACGAAACACATCACTACGCGGCAAGAACGGGTTCCCGGGTGCAGTAGATAGTCCCAGGGGAGTTGGAGAGTAGTCGGGCACCTCCTGCCAAATCACGGCAGCCGTAGTGGCACGCCTGCAATTGAGAGGCTGTGCACTGTGAGGCACATGTGCTAAAGAAGGCGGTCAGTCTTGTACTCACGCCTGCCACTTCCACGAAACACATCACCACGCGGCCAAAACGGATTCCCGGGTGCAGTAGATAGTCCCAGGGGAGTTGGAGAGTAGTCGGGCACCTCCTGCCAAATCACGGCGGCCGTAGTGGCACGCCTGCGAGTGAGAGGCTGTGCACTATGAGGCACATGTGCTAAAGAAGGCGGTGAGCCTTGTCCTCACGCCTGCCACTTCCACCAAACGCATGACAACGCCACCAAAATGAAATCCCAGGTGCACTAGACCCAGGGAAACCTCGGCAATAGACGCGCAACTCCGGGAAAGCACGGGCGACGGAGTGGCATGCGTGAGAGTGAGAGGCTGTGCAAGGTGTACGGGCTGAGCCTTGTACTCACGCCTGCCACTTCCACGAAACACATCACCACGCGGCCAAAACTTATTCCCGGGTGAAGTAGATAGTCCCAGGGGAGTTGGGGAGTAGGCGCGCACCTCCTGCCAGATCACGGCGGCCGTAGTGGCACGCCTGCGAGTGAGAGGCTGTGCACTATGAGGCACATGTGCTAAAGAAGGCGGTGAGCCTTGTACTCACGCCTGCCACTTCCACCAAACGCATGACAACGCCACCAAAATGAAATCCCAGGTGCACTAGACGCAGGGAAACCTCGGCAATAGACGCGCAACTCCGGGAAAGCACGGGCGACGAAGTGGCATGCGTGAGAGTGAGAGGCTGTGCAAGGTGTAAGGGCTGAGCCTTGTACTCACGCCTGCCACTTCCACGAAACACATCACTACGCGGCAAGAACGGGTTCCCGGGTGCAGTAGATAGTCCCAGGGGAGTTGGAGAGTAGTCGGGCACCTCCTGCCAAATCACGGCAGCCGTAGTGGCACGCCTGCAATTGAGAGGCTGTGCACTGTGAGGCACATGTGCTAAAGAAGGCGGTCAGTCTTGTACTCACGCCTGCCACTTCCACGAAACACATCACCACGCGGCCAAAACGGATTCCCGGGTGCAGTAGATAGTCCCAGGGGAGTTGGAGAGTAGTCGGGCACCTCCTGCCAAATCACGGCGGCCGTAGTGGCACGCCTGCGAGTGAGAGGCTGTGCACTATGAGGCACATGTGCTAAAGAAGGCGGTGAGCCTTGTCCTCACGCCTGCCACTTCCACCAAACGCATGACAACGCCACCAAAATGAAATCCCAGGTGCACTAGACCCAGGGAAACCTCGGCAATAGACGCGCAACTCCGGGAAAGCACGGGCGACGGAGTGGCATGCGTGAGAGTGAGAGGCTGTGCAAGGTGTACGGGCTGAGCCTTGTACTCACGCCTGCCACTTCCACGAAACACATCACCACGCGGCCAAAACTTATTCCCGGGTGAAGTAGATAGTCCCAGGGGAGTTGGGGAGTAGGCGCGCACCTCCTGCCAGATCACGGCGGCCGTAGTGGCACGCCTGCGAGTGAGAGGCTGTGCACTATGAGGCACATGTGCTAAAGAAGGCGGTGAGCCTTGTACTCACGCCTGCCACTTCCACCAAACGCATGACAACGCCACCAAAATGAAATCCCAGGTGCACTAGACGCAGGGAAACCTCGGCAATAGACGCGCAACTCCGGGAAAGCACGGGCGACGAAGTGGCATGCGTGAGAGTGAGAGGCTGTGCAAGGTGTAAGGGCTGAGCCTTGTACTCACGCCTGCCACTTCCACGAAACACATCACTACGCGGCAAGAACGGGTTCCCGGGTGCAGTAGATAGTCCCAGGGGAGTTGGAGAGTAGTCGGGCACCTCCTGCCAAATCACGGCAGCCGTAGTGGCACGCCTGCAATTGAGAGGCTGTGCACTGTGAGGCACATGTGCTAAAGAAGGCGGTCAGTCTTGTACTCACGCCTGCCACTTCCACGAAACACATCACCACGCGGCCAAAACGGATTCCCGGGTGCAGTAGATAGTCCCAGGGGAGTTGGAGAGTAGTCGGGCACCTCCTGCCAAATCACGGCGGCCGTAGTGGCACGCCTGCGAGTGAGAGGCTGTGCACTATGAGGCACATGTGCTAAAGAAGGCGGTGAGCCTTGTCCTCACGCCTGCCACTTCCACCAAACGCATGACAACGCCACCAAAATGAAATCCCAGGTGCACTAGACCCAGGGAAACCTCGGCAATAGACGCGCAACTCCGGGAAAGCACGGGCGACGGAGTGGCATGCGTGAGAGTGAGAGGCTGTGCAAGGTGTACGGGCTGAGCCTTGTACTCACGCCTGCCACTTCCACGAAACACATCACCACGCGGCCAAAACTTATTCCCGGGTGAAGTAGATAGTCCCAGGGGAGTTGGGGAGTAGGCGCGCACCTCCTGCCAGATCACGGCGGCCGTAGTGGCACGCCTGCGAGTGAGAGGCTGTGCACTATGAGGCACATGTGCTAAAGAAGGCGGTGAGCCTTGTACTCACGCCTGCCACTTCCACCAAACGCATGACAACGCCACCAAAATGAAATCCCAGGTGCACTAGACGCAGGGAAACCTCGGCAATAGACGCGCAACTCCGGGAAAGCACGGGCGACGAAGTGGCATGCGTGAGAGTGAGAGGCTGTGCAAGGTGTAAGGGCTGAGCCTTGTACTCACGCCTGCCACTTCCACGAAACACATCACTACGCGGCAAGAACGGGTTCCCGGGTGCAGTAGATAGTCCCAGGGGAGTTGGAGAGTAGTCGGGCACCTCCTGCCAAATCACGGCAGCCGTAGTGGCACGCCTGCAATTGAGAGGCTGTGCACTGTGAGGCACATGTGCTAAAGAAGGCGGTCAGTCTTGTACTCACGCCTGCCACTTCCACGAAACACATCACCACGCGGCCAAAACGGATTCCCGGGTGCAGTAGATAGTCCCAGGGGAGTTGGAGAGTAGTCGGGCACCTCCTGCCAAATCACGGCGGCCGTAGTGGCACGCCTGCGAGTGAGAGGCTGTGCACTATGAGGCACATGTGCTAAAGAAGGCGGTGAGCCTTGTCCTCACGCCTGCCACTTCCACCAAACGCATGACAACGCCACCAAAATGAAATCCCAGGTGCACTAGACCCAGGGAAACCTCGGCAATAGACGCGCAACTCCGGGAAAGCACGGGCGACGGAGTGGCATGCGTGAGAGTGAGAGGCTGTGCAAGGTGTACGGGCTGAGCCTTGTACTCACGCCTGCCACTTCCACGAAACACATCACCACGCGGCCAAAACTTATTCCCGGGTGAAGTAGATAGTCCCAGGGGAGTTGGGGAGTAGGCGCGCACCTCCTGCCAGATCACGGCGGCCGTAGTGGCACGCCTGCGAGTGAGAGGCTGTGCACTATGAGGCACATGTGCTAAAGAAGGCGGTGAGCCTTGTACTCACGCCTGCCACTTCCACCAAACGCATGACAACGCCACCAAAATGAAATCCCAGGTGCACTAGACGCAGGGAAACCTCGGCAATAGACGCGCAACTCCGGGAAAGCACGGGCGACGAAGTGGCATGCGTGAGAGTGAGAGGCTGTGCAAGGTGTAAGGGCTGAGCCTTGTACTCACGCCTGCCACTTCCACGAAACACATCACTACGCGGCAAGAACGGGTTCCCGGGTGCAGTAGATAGTCCCAGGGGAGTTGGAGAGTAGTCGGGCACCTCCTGCCAAATCACGGCAGCCGTAGTGGCACGCCTGCAATTGAGAGGCTGTGCACTGTGAGGCACATGTGCTAAAGAAGGCGGTCAGTCTTGTACTCACGCCTGCCACTTCCACGAAACACATCACCACGCGGCCAAAACGGATTCCCGGGTGCAGTAGATAGTCCCAGGGGAGTTGGAGAGTAGTCGGGCACCTCCTGCCAAATCACGGCGGCCGTAGTGGCACGCCTGCGAGTGAGAGGCTGTGCACTATGAGGCACATGTGCTAAAGAAGGCGGTGAGCCTTGTCCTCACGCCTGCCACTTCCACCAAACGCATGACAACGCCACCAAAATGAAATCCCAGGTGCACTAGACCCAGGGAAACCTCGGCAATAGACGCGCAACTCCGGGAAAGCACGGGCGACGGAGTGGCATGCGTGAGAGTGAGAGGCTGTGCAAGGTGTACGGGCTGAGCCTTGTACTCACGCCTGCCACTTCCACGAAACACATCACCACGCGGCCAAAACTTATTCCCGGGTGAAGTAGATAGTCCCAGGGGAGTTGGGGAGTAGGCGCGCACCTCCTGCCAGATCACGGCGGCCGTAGTGGCACGCCTGCGAGTGAGAGGCTGTGCACTATGAGGCACATGTGCTAAAGAAGGCGGTGAGCCTTGTACTCACGCCTGCCACTTCCACCAAACGCATGACAACGCCACCAAAATGAAATCCCAGGTGCACTAGACGCAGGGAAACCTCGGCAATAGACGCGCAACTCCGGGAAAGCACGGGCGACGAAGTGGCATGCGTGAGAGTGAGAGGCTGTGCAAGGTGTAAGGGCTGAGCCTTGTACTCACGCCTGCCACTTCCACGAAACACATCACTACGCGGCAAGAACGGGTTCCCGGGTGCAGTAGATAGTCCCAGGGGAGTTGGAGAGTAGTCGGGCACCTCCTGCCAAATCACGGCAGCCGTAGTGGCACGCCTGCAATTGAGAGGCTGTGCACTGTGAGGCACATGTGCTAAAGAAGGCGGTCAGTCTTGTACTCACGCCTGCCACTTCCACGAAACACATCACCACGCGGCCAAAACGGATTCCCGGGTGCAGTAGATAGTCCCAGGGGAGTTGGAGAGTAGTCGGGCACCTCCTGCCAAATCACGGCGGCCGTAGTGGCACGCCTGCGAGTGAGAGGCTGTGCACTATGAGGCACATGTGCTAAAGAAGGCGGTGAGCCTTGTCCTCACGCCTGCCACTTCCACCAAACGCATGACAACGCCACCAAAATGAAATCCCAGGTGCACTAGACCCAGGGAAACCTCGGCAATAGACGCGCAACTCCGGGAAAGCACGGGCGACGGAGTGGCATGCGTGAGAGTGAGAGGCTGTGCAAGGTGTACGGGCTGAGCCTTGTACTCACGCCTGCCACTTCCACGAAACACATCACCACGCGGCCAAAACTTATTCCCGGGTGAAGTAGATAGTCCCAGGGGAGTTGGGGAGTAGGCGCGCACCTCCTGCCAGATCACGGCGGCCGTAGTGGCACGCCTGCGAGTGAGAGGCTGTGCACTATGAGGCACATGTGCTAAAGAAGGCGGTGAGCCTTGTACTCACGCCTGCCACTTCCACCAAACGCATGACAACGCCACCAAAATGAAATCCCAGGTGCACTAGACGCAGGGAAACCTCGGCAATAGACGCGCAACTCCGGGAAAGCACGGGCGACGAAGTGGCATGCGTGAGAGTGAGAGGCTGTGCAAGGTGTAAGGGCTGAGCCTTGTACTCACGCCTGCCACTTCCACGAAACACATCACTACGCGGCAAGAACGGGTTCCCGGGTGCAGTAGATAGTCCCAGGGGAGTTGGAGAGTAGTCGGGCACCTCCTGCCAAATCACGGCAGCCGTAGTGGCACGCCTGCAATTGAGAGGCTGTGCACTGTGAGGCACATGTGCTAAAGAAGGCGGTCAGTCTTGTACTCACGCCTGCCACTTCCACGAAACACATCACCACGCGGCCAAAACGGATTCCCGGGTGCAGTAGATAGTCCCAGGGGAGTTGGAGAGTAGTCGGGCACCTCCTGCCAAATCACGGCGGCCGTAGTGGCACGCCTGCGAGTGAGAGGCTGTGCACTATGAGGCACATGTGCTAAAGAAGGCGGTGAGCCTTGTCCTCACGCCTGCCACTTCCACCAAACGCATGACAACGCCACCAAAATGAAATCCCAGGTGCACTAGACCCAGGGAAACCTCGGCAATAGACGCGCAACTCCGGGAAAGCACGGGCGACGGAGTGGCATGCGTGAGAGTGAGAGGCTGTGCAAGGTGTACGGGCTGAGCCTTGTACTCACGCCTGCCACTTCCACGAAACACATCACCACGCGGCCAAAACTTATTCCCGGGTGAAGTAGATAGTCCCAGGGGAGTTGGGGAGTAGGCGCGCACCTCCTGCCAGATCACGGCGGCCGTAGTGGCACGCCTGCGAGTGAGAGGCTGTGCACTATGAGGCACATGTGCTAAAGAAGGCGGTGAGCCTTGTACTCACGCCTGCCACTTCCACCAAACGCATGACAACGCCACCAAAATGAAATCCCAGGTGCACTAGACGCAGGGAAACCTCGGCAATAGACGCGCAACTCCGGGAAAGCACGGGCGACGAAGTGGCATGCGTGAGAGTGAGAGGCTGTGCAAGGTGTAAGGGCTGAGCCTTGTACTCACGCCTGCCACTTCCACGAAACACATCACTACGCGGCAAGAACGGGTTCCCGGGTGCAGTAGATAGTCCCAGGGGAGTTGGAGAGTAGTCGGGCACCTCCTGCCAAATCACGGCAGCCGTAGTGGCACGCCTGCAATTGAGAGGCTGTGCACTGTGAGGCACATGTGCTAAAGAAGGCGGTCAGTCTTGTACTCACGCCTGCCACTTCCACGAAACACATCACCACGCGGCCAAAACGGATTCCCGGGTGCAGTAGATAGTCCCAGGGGAGTTGGAGAGTAGTCGGGCACCTCCTGCCAAATCACGGCGGCCGTAGTGGCACGCCTGCGAGTGAGAGGCTGTGCACTATGAGGCACATGTGCTAAAGAAGGCGGTGAGCCTTGTCCTCACGCCTGCCACTTCCACCAAACGCATGACAACGCCACCAAAATGAAATCCCAGGTGCACTAGACCCAGGGAAACCTCGGCAATAGACGCGCAACTCCGGGAAAGCACGGGCGACGGAGTGGCATGCGTGAGAGTGAGAGGCTGTGCAAGGTGTACGGGCTGAGCCTTGTACTCACGCCTGCCACTTCCACGAAACACATCACCACGCGGCCAAAACTTATTCCCGGGTGAAGTAGATAGTCCCAGGGGAGTTGGGGAGTAGGCGCGCACCTCCTGCCAGATCACGGCGGCCGTAGTGGCACGCCTGCGAGTGAGAGGCTGTGCACTATGAGGCACATGTGCTAAAGAAGGCGGTGAGCCTTGTACTCACGCCTGCCACTTCCACCAAACGCATGACAACGCCACCAAAATGAAATCCCAGGTGCACTAGACGCAGGGAAACCTCGGCAATAGACGCGCAACTCCGGGAAAGCACGGGCGACGAAGTGGCATGCGTGAGAGTGAGAGGCTGTGCAAGGTGTAAGGGCTGAGCCTTGTACTCACGCCTGCCACTTCCACGAAACACATCACTACGCGGCAAGAACGGGTTCCCGGGTGCAGTAGATAGTCCCAGGGGAGTTGGAGAGTAGTCGGGCACCTCCTGCCAAATCACGGCAGCCGTAGTGGCACGCCTGCAATTGAGAGGCTGTGCACTGTGAGGCACATGTGCTAAAGAAGGCGGTCAGTCTTGTACTCACGCCTGCCACTTCCACGAAACACATCACCACGCGGCCAAAACGGATTCCCGGGTGCAGTAGATAGTCCCAGGGGAGTTGGAGAGTAGTCGGGCACCTCCTGCCAAATCACGGCGGCCGTAGTGGCACGCCTGCGAGTGAGAGGCTGTGCACTATGAGGCACATGTGCTAAAGAAGGCGGTGAGCCTTGTCCTCACGCCTGCCACTTCCACCAAACGCATGACAACGCCACCAAAATGAAATCCCAGGTGCACTAGACCCAGGGAAACCTCGGCAATAGACGCGCAACTCCGGGAAAGCACGGGCGACGGAGTGGCATGCGTGAGAGTGAGAGGCTGTGCAAGGTGTACGGGCTGAGCCTTGTACTCACGCCTGCCACTTCCACGAAACACATCACCACGCGGCCAAAACTTATTCCCGGGTGAAGTAGATAGTCCCAGGGGAGTTGGGGAGTAGGTGCGCACCTCCTGCCAGATCACGGCGGCCGTAGTGGCACGCCTGCGAGTGAGAGGCTGTGCACTATGAGGCACATGTGCTAAAGAAGGCGGTGAGCCTTGTACTCACGCCTGCCACTTCCACCAAACGCATGACAACGCCACCAAAATGAAATCCCAGGTGCACTAGACGCAGGGAAACCTCGGCAATAGACGCGCAACTCCGGGAAAGCACGGGCGACGAAGTGGCATGCGTGAGAGTGAGAGGCTGTGCAAGGTGTAAGGGCTGAGCCTTGTACTCACGCCTGCCACTTCCACGAAACACATCACTACGCGGCAAGAACGGGTTCCCGGGTGCAGTAGATAGTCCCAGGGGAGTTGGAGAGTAGTCGGGCACCTCCTGCCAAATCACGGCAGCCGTAGTGGCACGCCTGCAATTGAGAGGCTGTGCACTGTGAGGCACATGTGCTAAAGAAGGCGGTCAGTCTTGTACTCACGCCTGCCACTTCCACGAAACACATCACCACGCGGCCAAAACGGATTCCCGGGTGCAGTAGATAGTCCCAGGGGAGTTGGAGAGTAGTCGGGCACCTCCTGCCAAATCACGGCGGCCGTAGTGGCACGCCTGCGAGTGAGAGGCTGTGCACTATGAGGCACATGTGCTAAAGAAGGCGGTGAGCCTTGTCCTCACGCCTGCCACTTCCACCAAACGCATGACAACGCCACCAAAATGAAATCCCAGGTGCACTAGACCCAGGGAAACCTCGGCAATAGACGCGCAACTCCGGGAAAGCACGGGCGACGGAGTGGCATGCGTGAGAGTGAGAGGCTGTGCAAGGTGTACGGGCTGAGCCTTGTACTCACGCCTGCCACTTCCACGAAACACATCACCACGCGGCCAAAACTTATTCCCGGGTGAAGTAGATAGTCCCAGGGGAGTTGGGGAGTAGGCGCGCACCTCCTGCCAGATCACGGCGGCCGTAGTGGCACGCCTGCGAGTGAGAGGCTGTGCACTATGAGGCACATGTGCTAAAGAAGGCGGTGAGCCTTGTACTCACGCCTGCCACTTCCACCAAACGCATGACAACGCCACCAAAATGAAATCCCAGGTGCACTAGACGCAGGGAAACCTCGGCAATAGACGCGCAACTCCGGGAAAGCACGGGCGACGAAGTGGCATGCGTGAGAGTGAGAGGCTGTGCAAGGTGTAAGGGCTGAGCCTTGTACTCACGCCTGCCACTTCCACGAAACACATCACTACGCGGCAAGAACGGGTTCCCGGGTGCAGTAGATAGTCCCAGGGGAGTTGGAGAGTAGTCGGGCACCTCCTGCCAAATCACGGCAGCCGTAGTGGCACGCCTGCAATTGAGAGGCTGTGCACTGTGAGGCACATGTGCTAAAGAAGGCGGTCAGTCTTGTACTCACGCCTGCCACTTCCACGAAACACATCACCACGCGGCCAAAACGGATTCCCGGGTGCAGTAGATAGTCCCAGGGGAGTTGGAGAGTAGTCGGGCACCTCCTGCCAAATCACGGCGGCCGTAGTGGCACGCCTGCGAGTGAGAGGCTGTGCACTATGAGGCACATGTGCTAAAGAAGGCGGTGAGCCTTGTCCTCACGCCTGCCACTTCCACCAAACGCATGACAACGCCACCAAAATGAAATCCCAGGTGCACTAGACCCAGGGAAACCTCGGCAATAGACGCGCAACTCCGGGAAAGCACGGGCGACGGAGTGGCATGCGTGAGAGTGAGAGGCTGTGCAAGGTGTACGGGCTGAGCCTTGTACTCACGCCTGCCACTTCCACGAAACACATCACCACGCGGCCAAAACTTATTCCCGGGTGAAGTAGATAGTCCCAGGGGAGTTGGGGAGTAGGCGCGCACCTCCTGCCAGATCACGGCGGCCGTAGTGGCACGCCTGCGAGTGAGAGGCTGTGCACTATGAGGCACATGTGCTAAAGAAGGCGGTGAGCCTTGTACTCACGCCTGCCACTTCCACCAAACGCATGACAACGCCACCAAAATGAAATCCCAGGTGCACTAGACGCAGGGAAACCTCGGCAATAGACGCGCAACTCCGGGAAAGCACGGGCGACGAAGTGGCATGCGTGAGAGTGAGAGGCTGTGCAAGGTGTAAGGGCTGAGCCTTGTACTCACGCCTGCCACTTCCACGAAACACATCACTACGCGGCAAGAACGGGTTCCCGGGTGCAGTAGATAGTCCCAGGGGAGTTGGAGAGTAGTCGGGCACCTCCTGCCAAATCACGGCAGCCGTAGTGGCACGCCTGCAATTGAGAGGCTGTGCACTGTGAGGCACATGTGCTAAAGAAGGCGGTCAGTCTTGTACTCACGCCTGCCACTTCCACGAAACACATCACCACGCGGCCAAAACGGATTCCCGGGTGCAGTAGATAGTCCCAGGGGAGTTGGAGAGTAGTCGGGCACCTCCTGCCAAATCACGGCGGCCGTAGTGGCACGCCTGCGAGTGAGAGGCTGTGCACTATGAGGCACATGTGCTAAAGAAGGCGGTGAGCCTTGTCCTCACGCCTGCCACTTCCACCAAACGCATGACAACGCCACCAAAATGAAATCCCAGGTGCACTAGACCCAGGGAAACCTCGGCAATAGACGCGCAACTCCGGGAAAGCACGGGCGACGGAGTGGCATGCGTGAGAGTGAGAGGCTGTGCAAGGTGTACGGGCTGAGCCTTGTACTCACGCCTGCCACTTCCACGAAACACATCACCACGCGGCCAAAACTTATTCCCGGGTGAAGTAGATAGTCCCAGGGGAGTTGGGGAGTAGGCGCGCACCTCCTGCCAGATCACGGCGGCCGTAGTGGCACGCCTGCGAGTGAGAGGCTGTGCACTATGAGGCACATGTGCTAAAGAAGGCGGTGAGCCTTGTACTCACGCCTGCCACTTCCACCAAACGCATGACAACGCCACCAAAATGAAATCCCAGGTGCACTAGACGCAGGGAAACCTCGGCAATAGACGCGCAACTCCGGGAAAGCACGGGCGACGAAGTGGCATGCGTGAGAGTGAGAGGCTGTGCAAGGTGTAAGGGCTGAGCCTTGTACTCACGCCTGCCACTTCCACGAAACACATCACTACGCGGCAAGAACGGGTTCCCGGGTGCAGTAGATAGTCCCAGGGGAGTTGGAGAGTAGTCGGGCACCTCCTGCCAAATCACGGCAGCCGTAGTGGCACGCCTGCAATTGAGAGGCTGTGCACTGTGAGGCACATGTGCTAAAGAAGGCGGTCAGTCTTGTACTCACGCCTGCCACTTCCACGAAACACATCACCACGCGGCCAAAACGGATTCCCGGGTGCAGTAGATAGTCCCAGGGGAGTTGGAGAGTAGTCGGGCACCTCCTGCCAAATCACGGCGGCCGTAGTGGCACGCCTGCGAGTGAGAGGCTGTGCACTATGAGGCACATGTGCTAAAGAAGGCGGTGAGCCTTGTCCTCACGCCTGCCACTTCCACCAAACGCATGACAACGCCACCAAAATGAAATCCCAGGTGCACTAGACCCAGGGAAACCTCGGCAATAGACGCGCAACTCCGGGAAAGCACGGGCGACGGAGTGGCATGCGTGAGAGTGAGAGGCTGTGCAAGGTGTACGGGCTGAGCCTTGTACTCACGCCTGCCACTTCCACGAAACACATCACCACGCGGCCAAAACTTATTCCCGGGTGAAGTAGATAGTCCCAGGGGAGTTGGGGAGTAGGCGCGCACCTCCTGCCAGATCACGGCGGCCGTAGTGGCACGCCTGCGAGTGAGAGGCTGTGCACTATGAGGCACATGTGCTAAAGAAGGCGGTGAGCCTTGTACTCACGCCTGCCACTTCCACCAAACGCATGACAACGCCACCAAAATGAAATCCCAGGTGCACTAGACGCAGGGAAACCTCGGCAATAGACGCGCAACTCCGGGAAAGCACGGGCGACGAAGTGGCATGCGTGAGAGTGAGAGGCTGTGCAAGGTGTAAGGGCTGAGCCTTGTACTCACGCCTGCCACTTCCACGAAACACATCACTACGCGGCAAGAACGGGTTCCCGGGTGCAGTAGATAGTCCCAGGGGAGTTGGAGAGTAGTCGGGCACCTCCTGCCAAATCACGGCAGCCGTAGTGGCACGCCTGCAATTGAGAGGCTGTGCACTGTGAGGCACATGTGCTAAAGAAGGCGGTCAGTCTTGTACTCACGCCTGCCACTTCCACGAAACACATCACCACGCGGCCAAAACGGATTCCCGGGTGCAGTAGATAGTCCCAGGGGAGTTGGAGAGTAGTCGGGCACCTCCTGCCAAATCACGGCGGCCGTAGTGGCACGCCTGCGAGTGAGAGGCTGTGCACTATGAGGCACATGTGCTAAAGAAGGCGGTGAGCCTTGTCCTCACGCCTGCCACTTCCACCAAACGCATGACAACGCCACCAAAATGAAATCCCAGGTGCACTAGACCCAGGGAAACCTCGGCAATAGACGCGCAACTCCGGGAAAGCACGGGCGACGGAGTGGCATGCGTGAGAGTGAGAGGCTGTGCAAGGTGTACGGGCTGAGCCTTGTACTCACGCCTGCCACTTCCACGAAACACATCACCACGCGGCCAAAACTTATTCCCGGGTGAAGTAGATAGTCCCAGGGGAGTTGGGGAGTAGGCGCGCACCTCCTGCCAGATCACGGCGGCCGTAGTGGCACGCCTGCGAGTGAGAGGCTGTGCACTATGAGGCACATGTGCTAAAGAAGGCGGTGAGCCTTGTACTCACGCCTGCCACTTCCACCAAACGCATGACAACGCCACCAAAATGAAATCCCAGGTGCACTAGACGCAGGGAAACCTCGGCAATAGACGCGCAACTCCGGGAAAGCACGGGCGACGAAGTGGCATGCGTGAGAGTGAGAGGCTGTGCAAGGTGTAAGGGCTGAGCCTTGTACTCACGCCTGCCACTTCCACGAAACACATCACTACGCGGCAAGAACGGGTTCCCGGGTGCAGTAGATAGTCCCAGGGGAGTTGGAGAGTAGTCGGGCACCTCCTGCCAAATCACGGCAGCCGTAGTGGCACGCCTGCAATTGAGAGGCTGTGCACTGTGAGGCACATGTGCTAAAGAAGGCGGTCAGTCTTGTACTCACGCCTGCCACTTCCACGAAACACATCACCACGCGGCCAAAACGGATTCCCGGGTGCAGTAGATAGTCCCAGGGGAGTTGGAGAGTAGTCGGGCACCTCCTGCCAAATCACGGCGGCCGTAGTGGCACGCCTGCGAGTGAGAGGCTGTGCACTATGAGGCACATGTGCTAAAGAAGGCGGTGAGCCTTGTCCTCACGCCTGCCACTTCCACCAAACGCATGACAACGCCACCAAAATGAAATCCCAGGTGCACTAGACCCAGGGAAACCTCGGCAATAGACGCGCAACTCCGGGAAAGCACGGGCGACGGAGTGGCATGCGTGAGAGTGAGAGGCTGTGCAAGGTGTACGGGCTGAGCCTTGTACTCACGCCTGCCACTTCCACGAAACACATCACCACGCGGCCAAAACTTATTCCCGGGTGAAGTAGATAGTCCCAGGGGAGTTGGGGAGTAGGCGCGCACCTCCTGCCAGATCACGGCGGCCGTAGTGGCACGCCTGCGAGTGAGAGGCTGTGCACTATGAGGCACATGTGCTAAAGAAGGCGGTGAGCCTTGTACTCACGCCTGCCACTTCCACCAAACGCATGACAACGCCACCAAAATGAAATCCCAGGTGCACTAGACGCAGGGAAACCTCGGCAATAGACGCGCAACTCCGGGAAAGCACGGGCGACGAAGTGGCATGCGTGAGAGTGAGAGGCTGTGCAAGGTGTAAGGGCTGAGCCTTGTACTCACGCCTGCCACTTCCACGAAACACATCACTACGCGGCAAGAACGGGTTCCCGGGTGCAGTAGATAGTCCCAGGGGAGTTGGAGAGTAGTCGGGCACCTCCTGCCAAATCACGGCAGCCGTAGTGGCACGCCTGCAATTGAGAGGCTGTGCACTGTGAGGCACATGTGCTAAAGAAGGCGGTCAGTCTTGTACTCACGCCTGCCACTTCCACGAAACACATCACCACGCGGCCAAAACGGATTCCCGGGTGCAGTAGATAGTCCCAGGGGAGTTGGAGAGTAGTCGGGCACCTCCTGCCAAATCACGGCGGCCGTAGTGGCACGCCTGCGAGTGAGAGGCTGTGCACTATGAGGCACATGTGCTAAAGAAGGCGGTGAGCCTTGTCCTCACGCCTGCCACTTCCACCAAACGCATGACAACGCCACCAAAATGAAATCCCAGGTGCACTAGACCCAGGGAAACCTCGGCAATAGACGCGCAACTCCGGGAAAGCACGGGCGACGGAGTGGCATGCGTGAGAGTGAGAGGCTGTGCAAGGTGTACGGGCTGAGCCTTGTACTCACGCCTGCCACTTCCACGAAACACATCACCACGCGGCCAAAACTTATTCCCGGGTGAAGTAGATAGTCCCAGGGGAGTTGGGGAGTAGGCGCGCACCTCCTGCCAGATCACGGCGGCCGTAGTGGCACGCCTGCGAGTGAGAGGCTGTGCACTATGAGGCACATGTGCTAAAGAAGGCGGTGAGCCTTGTACTCACGCCTGCCACTTCCACCAAACGCATGACAACGCCACCAAAATGAAATCCCAGGTGCACTAGACGCAGGGAAACCTCGGCAATAGACGCGCAACTCCGGGAAAGCACGGGCGACGAAGTGGCATGCGTGAGAGTGAGAGGCTGTGCAAGGTGTAAGGGCTGAGCCTTGTACTCACGCCTGCCACTTCCACGAAACACATCACTACGCGGCAAGAACGGGTTCCCGGGTGCAGTAGATAGTCCCAGGGGAGTTGGAGAGTAGTCGGGCACCTCCTGCCAAATCACGGCAGCCGTAGTGGCACGCCTGCAATTGAGAGGCTGTGCACTGTGAGGCACATGTGCTAAAGAAGGCGGTCAGTCTTGTACTCACGCCTGCCACTTCCACGAAACACATCACCACGCGGCCAAAACGGATTCCCGGGTGCAGTAGATAGTCCCAGGGGAGTTGGAGAGTAGTCGGGCACCTCCTGCCAAATCACGGCGGCCGTAGTGGCACGCCTGCGAGTGAGAGGCTGTGCACTATGAGGCACATGTGCTAAAGAAGGCGGTGAGCCTTGTCCTCACGCCTGCCACTTCCACCAAACGCATGACAACGCCACCAAAATGAAATCCCAGGTGCACTAGACCCAGGGAAACCTCGGCAATAGACGCGCAACTCCGGGAAAGCACGGGCGACGGAGTGGCATGCGTGAGAGTGAGAGGCTGTGCAAGGTGTACGGGCTGAGCCTTGTACTCACGCCTGCCACTTCCACGAAACACATCACCACGCGGCCAAAACTTATTCCCGGGTGAAGTAGATAGTCCCAGGGGAGTTGGGGAGTAGGCGCGCACCTCCTGCCAGATCACGGCGGCCGTAGTGGCACGCCTGCGAGTGAGAGGCTGTGCACTATGAGGCACATGTGCTAAAGAAGGCGGTGAGCCTTGTACTCACGCCTGCCACTTCCACCAAACGCATGACAACGCCACCAAAATGAAATCCCAGGTGCACTAGACGCAGGGAAACCTCGGCAATAGACGCGCAACTCCGGGAAAGCACGGGCGACGAAGTGGCATGCGTGAGAGTGAGAGGCTGTGCAAGGTGTAAGGGCTGAGCCTTGTACTCACGCCTGCCACTTCCACGAAACACATCACTACGCGGCAAGAACGGGTTCCCGGGTGCAGTAGATAGTCCCAGGGGAGTTGGAGAGTAGTCGGGCACCTCCTGCCAAATCACGGCAGCCGTAGTGGCACGCCTGCAATTGAGAGGCTGTGCACTGTGAGGCACATGTGCTAAAGAAGGCGGTCAGTCTTGTACTCACGCCTGCCACTTCCACGAAACACATCACCACGCGGCCAAAACGGATTCCCGGGTGCAGTAGATAGTCCCAGGGGAGTTGGAGAGTAGTCGGGCACCTCCTGCCAAATCACGGCGGCCGTAGTGGCACGCCTGCGAGTGAGAGGCTGTGCACTATGAGGCACATGTGCTAAAGAAGGCGGTGAGCCTTGTCCTCACGCCTGCCACTTCCACCAAACGCATGACAACGCCACCAAAATGAAATCCCAGGTGCACTAGACCCAGGGAAACCTCGGCAATAGACGCGCAACTCCGGGAAAGCACGGGCGACGGAGTGGCATGCGTGAGAGTGAGAGGCTGTGCAAGGTGTACGGGCTGAGCCTTGTACTCACGCCTGCCACTTCCACGAAACACATCACCACGCGGCCAAAACTTATTCCCGGGTGAAGTAGATAGTCCCAGGGGAGTTGGGGAGTAGGCGCGCACCTCCTGCCAGATCACGGCGGCCGTAGTGGCACGCCTGCGAGTGAGAGGCTGTGCACTATGAGGCACATGTGCTAAAGAAGGCGGTGAGCCTTGTACTCACGCCTGCCACTTCCACCAAACGCATGACAACGCCACCAAAATGAAATCCCAGGTGCACTAGACGCAGGGAAACCTCGGCAATAGACGCGCAACTCCGGGAAAGCACGGGCGACGAAGTGGCATGCGTGAGAGTGAGAGGCTGTGCAAGGTGTAAGGGCTGAGCCTTGTACTCACGCCTGCCACTTCCACGAAACACATCACTACGCGGCAAGAACGGGTTCCCGGGTGCAGTAGATAGTCCCAGGGGAGTTGGAGAGTAGTCGGGCACCTCCTGCCAAATCACGGCAGCCGTAGTGGCACGCCTGCAATTGAGAGGCTGTGCACTGTGAGGCACATGTGCTAAAGAAGGCGGTCAGTCTTGTACTCACGCCTGCCACTTCCACGAAACACATCACCACGCGGCCAAAACGGATTCCCGGGTGCAGTAGATAGTCCCAGGGGAGTTGGAGAGTAGTCGGGCACCTCCTGCCAAATCACGGCGGCCGTAGTGGCACGCCTGCGAGTGAGACGCTGTGCACTATGAGGCACATGTGCTAAAGAAGGCGGTGAGCCTTGTCCTCACGCCTGCCACTTCCACCAAACGCATGACAACGCCACCAAAATGAAATCCCAGGTGCACTAGACCCAGGGAAACCTCGGCAATAGACGCGCAACTCCGGGAAAGCACGGGCGACGGAGTGGCATGCGTGAGAGTGAGAGGCTGTGCAAGGTGTACGGGCTGAGCCTTGTACTCACGCCTGCCACTTCCACGAAACACATCACCACGCGGCCAAAACTTATTCCCGGGTGAAGTAGATAGTCCCAGGGGAGTTGGGGAGTAGGCGCGCACCTCCTGCCAGATCACGGCGGCCGTAGTGGCACGCCTGCGAGTGAGAGGCTGTGCACTATGAGGCACATGTGCTAAAGAAGGCGGTGAGCCTTGTACTCACGCCTGCCACTTCCACCAAACGCATGACAACGCCACCAAAATGAAATCCCAGGTGCACTAGACGCAGGGAAACCTCGGCAATAGACGCGCAACTCCGGGAAAGCACGGGCGACGAAGTGGCATGCGTGAGAGTGAGAGGCTGTGCAAGGTGTAAGGGCTGAGCCTTGTACTCACGCCTGCCACTTCCACGAAACACATCACTACGCGGCAAGAACGGGTTCCCGGGTGCAGTAGATAGTCCCAGGGGAGTTGGAGAGTAGTCGGGCACCTCCTGCCAAATCACGGCAGCCGTAGTGGCACGCCTGCAATTGAGAGGCTGTGCACTGTGAGGCACATGTGCTAAAGAAGGCGGTCAGTCTTGTACTCACGCCTGCCACTTCCACGAAACACATCACCACGCGGCCAAAACGGATTCCCGGGTGCAGTAGATAGTCCCAGGGGAGTTGGAGAGTAGTCGGGCACCTCCTGCCAAATCACGGCGGCCGTAGTGGCACGCCTGCGAGTGAGAGGCTGTGCACTATGAGGCACATGTGCTAAAGAAGGCGGTGAGCCTTGTCCTCACGCCTGCCACTTCCACCAAACGCATGACAACGCCACCAAAATGAAATCCCAGGTGCACTAGACCCAGGGAAACCTCGGCAATAGACGCGCAACTCCGGGAAAGCACGGGCGACGGAGTGGCATGCGTGAGAGTGAGAGGCTGTGCAAGGTGTACGGGCTGAGCCTTGTACTCACGCCTGCCACTTCCACGAAACACATCACCACGCGGCCAAAACTTATTCCCGGGTGAAGTAGATAGTCCCAGGGGAGTTGGGGAGTAGGCGCGCACCTCCTGCCAGATCACGGCGGCCGTAGTGGCACGCCTGCGAGTGAGAGGCTGTGCACTATGAGGCACATGTGCTAAAGAAGGCGGTGAGCCTTGTACTCACGCCTGCCACTTCCACCAAACGCATGACAACGCCACCAAAATGAAATCCCAGGTGCACTAGACGCAGGGAAACCTCGGCAATAGACGCGCAACTCCGGGAAAGCACGGGCGACGAAGTGGCATGCGTGAGAGTGAGAGGCTGTGCAAGGTGTAAGGGCTGAGCCTTGTACTCACGCCTGCCACTTCCACGAAACACATCACTACGCGGCAAGAACGGGTTCCCGGGTGCAGTAGATAGTCCCAGGGGAGTTGGAGAGTAGTCGGGCACCTCCTGCCAAATCACGGCAGCCGTAGTGGCACGCCTGCAATTGAGAGGCTGTGCACTGTGAGGCACATGTGCTAAAGAAGGCGGTCAGTCTTGTACTCACGCCTGCCACTTCCACGAAACACATCACCACGCGGCCAAAACGGATTCCCGGGTGCAGTAGATAGTCCCAGGGGAGTTGGAGAGTAGTCGGGCACCTCCTGCCAAATCACGGCGGCCGTAGTGGCACGCCTGCGAGTGAGAGGCTGTGCACTATGAGGCACATGTGCTAAAGAAGGCGGTGAGCCTTGTCCTCACGCCTGCCACTTCCACCAAACGCATGACAACGCCACCAAAATGAAATCCCAGGTGCACTAGACCCAGGGAAACCTCGGCAATAGACGCGCAACTCCGGGAAAGCACGGGCGACGGAGTGGCATGCGTGAGAGTGAGAGGCTGTGCAAGGTGTACGGGCTGAGCCTTGTACTCACGCCTGCCACTTCCACGAAACACATCACCACGCGGCCAAAACTTATTCCCGGGTGAAGTAGATAGTCCCAGGGGAGTTGGGGAGTAGGCGCGCACCTCCTGCCAGATCACGGCGGCCGTAGTGGCACGCCTGCGAGTGAGAGGCTGTGCACTATGAGGCACATGTGCTAAAGAAGGCGGTGAGCCTTGTACTCACGCCTGCCACTTCCACCAAACGCATGACAACGCCACCAAAATGAAATCCCAGGTGCACTAGACGCAGGGAAACCTCGGCAATAGACGCGCAACTCCGGGAAAGCACGGGCGACGAAGTGGCATGCGTGAGAGTGAGAGGCTGTGCAAGGTGTAAGGGCTGAGCCTTGTACTCACGCCTGCCACTTCCACGAAACACATCACTACGCGGCAAGAACGGGTTCCCGGGTGCAGTAGATAGTCCCAGGGGAGTTGGAGAGTAGTCGGGCACCTCCTGCCAAATCACGGCAGCCGTAGTGGCACGCCTGCAATTGAGAGGCTGTGCACTGTGAGGCACATGTGCTAAAGAAGGCGGTCAGTCTTGTACTCACGCCTGCCACTTCCACGAAACACATCACCACGCGGCCAAAACGGATTCCCGGGTGCAGTAGATAGTCCCAGGGGAGTTGGAGAGTAGTCGGGCACCTCCTGCCAAATCACGGCGGCCGTAGTGGCACGCCTGCGAGTGAGAGGCTGTGCACTATGAGGCACATGTGCTAAAGAAGGCGGTGAGCCTTGTCCTCACGCCTGCCACTTCCACCAAACGCATGACAACGCCACCAAAATGAAATCCCAGGTGCACTAGACCCAGGGAAACCTCGGCAATAGACGCGCAACTCCGGGAAAGCACGGGCGACGGAGTGGCATGCGTGAGAGTGAGAGGCTGTGCAAGGTGTACGGGCTGAGCCTTGTACTCACGCCTGCCACTTCCACGAAACACATCACCACGCGGCCAAAACTTATTCCCGGGTGAAGTAGATAGTCCCAGGGGAGTTGGGGAGTAGGCGCGCACCTCCTGCCAGATCACGGCGGCCGTAGTGGCACGCCTGCGAGTGAGAGGCTGTGCACTATGAGGCACATGTGCTAAAGAAGGCGGTGAGCCTTGTACTCACGCCTGCCACTTCCACCAAACGCATGACAACGCCACCAAAATGAAATCCCAGGTGCACTAGACGCAGGGAAACCTCGGCAATAGACGCGCAACTCCGGGAAAGCACGGGCGACGAAGTGGCATGCGTGAGAGTGAGAGGCTGTGCAAGGTGTAAGGGCTGAGCCTTGTACTCACGCCTGCCACTTCCACGAAACACATCACTACGCGGCAAGAACGGGTTCCCGGGTGCAGTAGATAGTCCCAGGGGAGTTGGAGAGTAGTCGGGCACCTCCTGCCAAATCACGGCAGCCGTAGTGGCACGCCTGCAATTGAGAGGCTGTGCACTGTGAGGCACATGTGCTAAAGAAGGCGGTCAGTCTTGTACTCACGCCTGCCACTTCCACGAAACACATCACCACGCGGCCAAAACGGATTCCCGGGTGCAGTAGATAGTCCCAGGGGAGTTGGAGAGTAGTCGGGCACCTCCTGCCAAATCACGGCGGCCGTAGTGGCACGCCTGCGAGTGAGAGGCTGTGCACTATGAGGCACATGTGCTAAAGAAGGCGGTGAGCCTTGTCCTCACGCCTGCCACTTCCACCAAACGCATGACAACGCCACCAAAATGAAATCCCAGGTGCACTAGACCCAGGGAAACCTCGGCAATAGACGCGCAACTCCGGGAAAGCACGGGCGACGGAGTGGCATGCGTGAGAGTGAGAGGCTGTGCAAGGTGTACGGGCTGAGCCTTGTACTCACGCCTGCCACTTCCACGAAACACATCACCACGCGGCCAAAACTTATTCCCGGGTGAAGTAGATAGTCCCAGGGGAGTTGGGGAGTAGGCGCGCACCTCCTGCCAGATCACGGCGGCCGTAGTGGCACGCCTGCGAGTGAGAGGCTGTGCACTATGAGGCACATGTGCTAAAGAAGGCGGTGAGCCTTGTACTCACGCCTGCCACTTCCACCAAACGCATGACAACGCCACCAAAATGAAATCCCAGGTGCACTAGACGCAGGGAAACCTCGGCAATAGACGCGCAACTCCGGGAAAGCACGGGCGACGAAGTGGCATGCGTGAGAGTGAGAGGCTGTGCAAGGTGTAAGGGCTGAGCCTTGTACTCACGCCTGCCACTTCCACGAAACACATCACTACGCGGCAAGAACGGGTTCCCGGGTGCAGTAGATAGTCCCAGGGGAGTTGGAGAGTAGTCGGGCACCTCCTGCCAAATCACGGCAGCCGTAGTGGCACGCCTGCAATTGAGAGGCTGTGCACTATGAGGCACATGTGCTAAAGAAGGCGGTCAGTCTTGTACTCACGCCTGCCACTTCCACGAAACACATCACCACGCGGCCAAAACGGATTCCCGGGTGCAGTAGATAGTCCCAGGGGAGTTGGAGAGTAGTCGGGCACCTCCTGCCAAATCACGGCGGCCGTAGTGGCACGCCTGCGAGTGAGAGGCTGTGCACTATGAGGCACATGTGCTAAAGAAGGCGGTGAGCCTTGTCCTCACGCCTGCCACTTCCACCAAACGCATGACAACGCCACTAAAATGAAATCCCAGGTGCACTAGACCCAGGGAAACCTCGGCAATAGACGCACAACTCCGGGAAAGCACGGGCGACGGAGTGGCATGCGTGAGAGTGAGAGGCTGTGCAAGGTGTACGGGCTGAGCCTTGTACTCACGCCTGCCACTTCCACGAAACACATCACCACGCGGCCAAAACTTATTCCCGGGTGAAGTAGATAGTCCCAGGGGAGTTGGGGAGTAGGCGCGCACCTCCTGCCAGATCACGGCGGCCGTAGTGGCACGCCTGCGAGTGAGAGGCTGTGCACTATGAGGCACATGTGCTAAAGAAGGCGGTGAGCCTTGTACTCACGCCTGCCACTTCCACCAAACGCATGACAACGCCACCAAAATGAAATCCCAGGTGCACTAGACGCAGGGAAACCTCGGCAATAGACGCGCAACTCCGGGAAAGCACGGGCGACGAAGTGGCATGCGTGAGAGTGAGAGGCTGTGCAAGGTGTAAGGGCTGAGCCTTGTACTCACGCCTGCCACTTCCACGAAACACATCACTACGCGGCAAGAACGGGTTCCCGGGTGCAGTAGATAGTCCCAGGGGAGTTGGAGAGTAGTCGGGCACCTCCTGCCAAATCACGGCAGCCGTAGTGGCACGCCTGCAATTGAGAGGCTGTGCACTGTGAGGCACATGTGCTAAAGAAGGCGGTCAGTCTTGTACTCACGCCTGCCACTTCCACGAAACACATCACCACGCGGCCAAAACGGATTCCCGGGTGCAGTAGATAGTTCCAGGGGAGTTGGAGAGTAGTCGGGCACCTCCTGCCAAATCACGGCGGCCGTAGTGGCACGCCTGCGAGTGAGAGGCTGTGCACTATGAGGCACATGTGCTAAAGAAGGCGGTGAGCCTTGTCCTCACGCCTGCCACTTCCACCAAACGCATGACAACGCCACCAAAATGAAATCCCAGGTGCACTAGACCCAGGGAAACCTAGGCAATAGACGCACAACTCCGGGAAAGCACGGGCGACGGAGTGGCATGCGTGAGAGTGAGAGGCTGTGCAAGGTGTACCGGCTGAGCCTTGTACTCATGCCTGCCCACTTCCACGATACACATCACCACGCGGCCAAAACGGATTCCCGGGTGCAGTAGATAGTCCCAGGGGAGTTGGAGAGTAGTCGGGCACCTCCTGCCAAATCACGGCAGCCGTAGTGGCACGCCTCTGAGTGAGAGGCTGTGCACTATGAGGCACATGTGCTAAGGAAGGCGGTGAGCCTTGTACTCACGCCTGCCACTTCCACGAAACACATCACCACGCAGCCAAAAGCTATTCCCGGGTGCAGTAGATAGTCCCAGGGGAGTTGGGCAGTAGACGCGCACTTCCTGCCAAGTCGCGGCGGCCGTAGTGGCACGCCTGCGAGTGAGAGGCTGTGCACTATGAGGCACATGTGCTAAAGAAGGCGGTGAGCCTTGTACTCACGCATGCCACTTCCACCAAACGCATGACAACGCCACCAAAATGAAATCCCAGGTGCACTAGACGCAGGGAAACCTCGGCAATAGACGCACAACTCCGGGAAAGCACGGGCGACGGAGTGGCATGCGTGAGAGTGAGAGGCTGTGCAAGGTGTACCGGCTGAGCCTTGTACTCATGCCTGCCCACTTCCACGATACACATCACCACGCGGCCAAAACGGATTCCCGGGTGCAGTAGATAGTCGCAGGGGAGTTGGAGAGTAGTCGGGCACCTCCTGCCAAATCACGGCAGCCGTAGTGGCACGCCTGCGAGTGAGAGGCTGTGCACTATGAGGCACATGTGCTAAAGAAGGCGGTGAGCCTTGTACTCACGCCTGCCACTTCCACGAAACACATCACCACGCGGCCAAAAGCTATTCCCGGGTGCAGTAGATAGTCCCAGGGGAGTTGGACAGTAGACGCGCACATCCTGCCAAGTCGCGGCAGCCGTAGTGGCACGCCTGCGAGTGAGAGGCTGTGCACTATGAGGCACATGTGCTAAAGAAGGCGGTGAGCCTTGTACTCACGCATGCCACTTCCACCAAACGCATGACAACGCCACCAAAATGAAATCCAAGGTGCACTAGACCCAGGGAAACCTCGGCAATAGACGCGCAACTCCGGGAAAGCACGGGCGACGGAGTGGCATGCGTGAGAGTGAGAGGCTGTGCAAGGTGTACGGGCTGAGCCTTGTACTCACGCCTGCCACTTCCACGAAACACATCACTACGCGGCAAGAACGGGTTCCCGGGTGCAGTAGATAGTCCCAGGGAAGTTGGAGAGTAGTCGGGCACCTCCTGCCAAATCACGGCAGCCGTAGTGGCACGCCTGCAATTGAGAGGCTGTGCACTGTGAGGCACATGTGCTAAAGAAGGCGGTCAGTCTTGTACTCACGCCTGCCACTTCCACGAAACACATCACCACGCGGCCAAAACGGATTCCCGGGTGCAGTAGATAGTCCCAGGGGAGTTGGAGAGTAGTCGGGCACCTCCTGCCAAGTCGCGGCGGCCGTAGTGGCACGCCTGCGAGTGAGACGCTGTGCACTATGAGGCACATGTGCTAAAGAAGGCGGTGAGCCTTGTCCTCACGCCTGCCACTTCCACCAAACGCATGACAACGCCACCAAAATGAAATCCCAGGTGCACTAGACGCAGGGAAACCTCGGCAATAGACGCGCAACTCCGGGAAAGCACGGGCGACGAAGTGGCATGCGTGAGAGTGAGAGGCTGTGCAAGGTGTAAGGGCTGAGCCTTGTACTCACGCCTGCCACTTCCACGAAACACATCACTACGCGGCAAGAACGGGTTCCCGGGTGCAGTAGATAGTCCCAGGGGAATTGGAGAGTAGTCGGGCACCTCCTGCCAAATCACGGCAGCCGTAGTGGCACGCCTGCAATTGAGAGGCTGTGCACTGTGAGGCACATGTGCTAAAGAAGGCGGTCAGTCTTGTACTCACGCCTGCCACTTCCACGAAACACATCACCACGCGGCCAAAACGGATTCCCGGGTGCAGTAGATAGTCCCAGGGGAGTTGGAGAGTAGTCGGGCACCTCCTGCCAAATCACGGCGGCCGTAGTGGCACGCCTGCGAGTGAGAGGCTGTGCACTATGAGGCACATGTGCTAAAGAAGGCGGTGAGCCTTGTCCTCACGCCTGCCACTTCCACCAAACGCATGACAACGCCACCAAAATGAAATCCCAGGTGCACTAGACCCAGGGAAACCTCGGCAATAGACGCACAACTCCGGGAAAGCACGGGCGACGGAGTGGCATGCGTGAGAGTGAGAGGCTGTGCAAGGTGTACGGGCTGAGCCTTGTACTCACGCCTTCCACTTCCACGAAACACATCACCACGCGGCCAAAACTTATTCCCGGGTGAAGTAGATAGTCCCAGGGGAGTTGGGGAGTAGGCGCGCACCTCCTGCCAGATCACGGCGGCCGTAGTGGCACGCCTGCGAGTGAGAGGCTGTGCACTATGAGGCACATGTGCTAAAGAAGGCGGTGAGCCTTGTACTCACGCCTGCCACTTCCACCAAACGCATGACAACGCCACCAAAATGAAATCCCAGGTGCACTAGACGCAGGGAAACCTCGGCAATAGACGCGCAACTCCGGGAAAGCACGGGCGACGAAGTGGCATGCGTGAGAGTGAGAGGCTGTGCAAGGTGTAAGGGCTGAGCCTTGTACTCACGCCTGCCACTTCCACGAAACACATCACTACGCGGCAAGAACGGGTTCCCGGGTGCAGTAGATAGTCCCAGGGGAGTTGGAGAGTAGTCGGGCACCTCCTGCCAAATCACGGCAGCCGTAGTGGCACGCCTGCAATTGAGAGGCTGTGCACTGTGAGGCACATGTGCTAAAGAAGGCGGTCAGTCTTGTACTCACGCCTGCCACTTCCACGAAACACATCACCACGCGGCCAAAACGGATTCCCGGGTGCAGTAGATAGTCCCAGGGGAGTTGGAGAGTAGTCGGGCACCTCCTGCCAAGTCGCGGCGGCCGTAGTGGCACGCCTGCGAGTGAGAGGCTGTGCACTATGAGGCACATGTGCTAAAGAAGGCGGTGAGCCTTGTCCTCACGCCTGCTACTTCCACCAAACGCATGACAACGCCACCAAAATGAAATCCCAGGTGCACTAGACCCAGGGAAACCTCGGCAAGAGACGCACAACTCCGGGAAAGCACGGGCGACGGAGTGGCATGCGTGAGAGTGAGAGGCTGTGCAAGGTGTACCGGCTGAGCCTTGTACTCATGCCTGCCCACTTCCACGATACACATCACCACGCGGCCAAAACGGATTCCCGGGTGCAGTAGATAGTCCCAGGGGAGTTGGAGAGTAGTCGGGCACCTCCTGCCAAATCACGGCAGCCGTAGTGGCACGCCTGCGAGTGAGAGGCTGTGCACTATGAGGCACATGTGCTAAAGAAGGCGGTGAGCCTTGTACTCACGCCTGCCACTTCCACGAAACACATCACCACGCGGCCAAAAGCTATTCCCGGGTGCAGTAGATAGTCCCAGGGGAGTTGGGCAGTAGACGCGCACATCCTGCCAAGTCGCGGCAGCCGTAGTGGCACGCCTGCGAGTGAGAGGCTGTGCACTATGAGGCACATGTGCTAAAGAAGGCGGTGAGCCTTGTACTCACGCATGCCACTTCCACCAAACGCATGACAACGCCACCAAAATGAAATCCCAGGTGCACTAGACCCAGGGAAACCTCGGCAATAGACGCGCAACTCCGGGAAAGCACGGGCGACGGAGTGGCATGCGTGAGAGTGAGAGGCTGTGCAAGGTGTACGGGCTGAGCCTTGTACTCACGCCTGCCACTTCCACGAAACACATCACCACGCGGCCAAAACTTATTCCCGGGTGAAGTAGATAGTCCCAGGGGAGTTGGGGAGTAGGCGCGCACCTCCTGCCAGATCACGGCGGCCGTAGTGGCACGCCTGCGAGTGAGAGGCTGTGCACTATGAGGCACATGTGCTAAAGAAGGCGGTGAGCCTTGTACTCACGCCTGCCACTTCCACCAAACGCATGACAATGCCACCAAAATGAAATCCCAGGTGCACTAGACGCAGGGAAACCTCGGCAATAGACGCGCAACTCCGGGAAAGCACGGGCGACGAAGTGGCATGCGTGAGAGTGAGAGGCTGTGCAAGGTGTAAGGGCTGAGCCTTGTACTCACGCCTGCCACTTCCACGAAACACATCACTACGCGGCAAGAACGGGTTCCCGGGTGCAGTAGATAGTCCCAGGGGAGTTGGAGAGTAGTCGGGCACCTCCTGCCAAATCACGGCAGCCGTAGTGGCACGCCTGCAATTGAGAGGCTGTGCACTGTGAGGCACATGTGCTAAAGAAGGCGGTCAGTCTTGTACTCACGCCTGCCACTTCCACGAAACACATCACCACGCGGCCAAAACGGATTCCCGGGTGCAGTAGATAGTCCCAGGGGAGTTGGAGAGTAGTCGGGCACCTCCTGCCAAATCACGGCGGCCGTAGTGGCACGCCTGCGAGTGAGAGGCTGTGCACTATGAGGCACATGTGCTAAAGAAGGCGGTGAGCCTTGTCCTCACGCCTGCCACTTCCACCAAACGCATGACAACGCCACCAAAATGAAATCCCAGGTGCACTAGACCCAGGGAAACCTCGGCAATAGACGCACAACTCCGGGAAAGCACGGGCGACGGAGTGGCATGCGTGAGAGTGAGAGGCTGTGCAAGGTGTACCGGCTGAGCCTTGTACTCATGCCTGCCCACTTCCACGATACACATCACCACGCGGCCAAAACGGATTCCCGGGTGCAGTATATAGTCCCAGGGGAGTTGGAGAGTAGTCGGGCACCTCCTGCCAAATCACGGCAGCCGTAGTGGCACGCCTGCGAGTGAGAGGCTGTGCACTATGAGGCACATGTGCTAAAGAAGGCGGTGAGCCTTGTACTCACGCCTGCCACTTCCACGAAACACATCACCACGCGGCCAAAAGCTATTCCCGGGTGCAGTAGATAGTCCCAGGGGAGTTGGGCAGTAGACGCGCACTTCCTGCCAAGTCGCGGCGGCCGTTGTGGCACGCCTGCGAGTGAGAGGCTGTGCACTATGAGGCACATGTGCTAAAGAAGGCGGTGAGCCTTGTACTCACGCATGCCACTTCCACCAAACGCATGACAACGCCACCAAAATGAAATCCCAGGTGCACTAGACGCAGGGAAACCTCGGCAATAGACGCAAAACTCCGGGAAAGCACGGGCGACGGAGTGGCATGCGTGAGAGTGAGAGGCTGTGCAAGGTGTACCGGCTGAGCCTTGTACTCATGCCTGCCCACTTCCACGATACACATCACCACGCGGCCAAAACGGATTCCCGGGTCCAGTAGATAGTCCCAGGGGAGTTGGAGAGTAGTCGGGCACCTCATGCCAAATCACGGCAGCCGTAGTGGCACGCCTGCGAGTGAGAGGCTGTGCACTATGAGGCACATGTGCTAAAGAAGGCGGTGAGCCTTGTACTCACGCCTGCCACTTCCACGAAACACATCACCACGCGGCCAAAAGCTATTCCCGGGTGCAGTAGATAGTCCCAGGGGAGTTGGGCAGTAGACGCGCACATCCTGCCAAGTCGCGGCAGCCGTAGTGGCACGCCTGCGAGTGAGAGGCTGTGCACTATGAGGCACATGTGCTAAAGAAGGCGGTGAGCCTTGTACTCACGCATGCCACTTCCACCAAACGCATGACAACGCCACCAAAATGAAATCCCAGGTGCACTAGACCCAGGGAAACCTCGGCAATAGACGCGCAACTCCGGGAAAGCACGGGCGACGGAGTGGCATGCGTGAGAGTGAGAGGCTGTGCAAGGTGTACGGGCTGAGCCTTGTACTCACGCCTGCCACTTCCACGAAACACATCACCACGCGGCCAAAACTTATTCCCGGGTGAAGTAGATAGTCCCAGGGGAGTTGGGGAGTAGGCGCGCACCTCCTGCCAGATCACGGCGGCCGTAGTGGCACGCCTGCGAGTGAGAGGCTGTGCACTATGAGGCACATGTGCTAAAGAAGGCGGTGAGCCTTGTACTCACGCCTGCCACTTCCACCAAACGCATGACAACGCCACCAAAATGAAATCCCAGGTGCACTAGACGCAGGGAAACCTCGGCAATAGACGCGCAACTCCGGGAAAGCACGGGCGACGAAGTGGCATGCGTGAGAGTGAGAGGCTGTGCAAGGTGTAAGGGCTGAGCCTTGTACTCACGCCTGCCACTTCCACGAAACACATCACTACGCGGCAAGAACGGGTTCCCGGGTGCAGTAGATAGTCCCAGGGGAGTTGGAGAGTAGTCGGGCACCTCCTGCCAAATCACGGCAGCCGTAGTGGCACGCCTGCAATTGAGAGGCTGTGCACTGTGAGGCACATGTGCTAAAGAAGGCGGTCAGTCTTGTACTCACGCCTGCCACTTCCACGAAACACATCACCACGCGGCCAAAATGGATTTCCGGGTGCAATAGATAGTCCCAGGGGAGTTGGAGAGTAGTCGGGCACCTCCTGCCAAGTCGCGGGGGCCGTAGTGGCACGCCTGCGAGTGAGAGGCTGTGCACTATGAGGCACATGTGCTAAAGAAGGCGGTGAGCCTTGTCCATACGCCTGCCACTTCCACCAAACGCATGACAACGCCACCAAAATGAAATCCCAGGTGCACTAGACCCAGGGAAACCTCGGCAATAGACGCACAACTCCGGGAAAGCACGGGCGACGGAGTGGCATGCGTGAGAGTGAGAGGCTGTGCAAGGTGTACCGGCTGAGCCTTGTACTCATGCCTGCCCACTTCCACGATACACATCACCACGCGGCCAAAACGGATTCCCGGGTGCAGTAGATAGTCCCAGGGGAGTTGGAGAGTAGTCGGGCACCTCCTGCCAAATCACGGCAGCCGTAGTGGCACGCCTGCAATTGAGAGGCTGTGCACTATGAGGCACATGTGCTAAAGAAGGCGGTCAGTCTTGTACTCACGCCTGCCACTTCCACGAAACACATCACCACGCGGCCAAAACGGATTCCCGGGTGCAGTAGATAGTCCCAGGGGAGTTGGAGAGTAGTCGGGCACCTCCTGCCAAATCACGGCGGCCGTAGTGGCACGCCTGCGAGTGAGAGGCTGTGCACTATGAGGCACATGTGCTAAAGAAGGCGATGAGCCTTGTCCTCACGCCTGCCACTTCCACCAAACGCATGACAACGCCACCAAAATGAAATCCCAGGTGCACTAGACCCAGGGAAACCTCGGCAATAGACGCACAACTCCGGGAAAGCACGGGCGACGGAGTGGCATGCGTGAGAGTGAGAGGCTGTGCAAGGTGTACGGGCTGAGCCTTGTACTCACGCCTGCCACTTCCACGAAACACATCACCACGCGGCCAAAACTTATTCCCGGGTGAAGTAGATAGTCCCAGGGGAGTTGGGGAGTAGGCGCGCACCTCCTGCCAGATCACGGCGGCCGTAGTGGCACGCCTGCGAGTGAGAGGCTGTGCACTATGAGGCACATGTGCTAAAGAAGGCGGTGAGCCTTGTACTCACGCATGCCACTTCCACCAAACGCATGACAACGCCACCAAAATGAAATCCCAGGTGCACTAGACGCAGGGAAACCTCGGCAATAGACGCACAACTCCGGGAAAGCACGGGCGACGGAGTGGCATGCGTGAGAGTGAGAGGCTGTGCAAGGTGTACCGGCTGAGCCTTGTACTCATGCCTGCCCACTTCCACGATACACATCACCACGCGGCCAAAACGGATTCCCGGGTGCAGTAGATAGTCCCAGGGGAGTTGGAGAGTAGTCGGGCACCTCCTGCCAAATCACGGCAGCCGTAGAGGCACGCCTGCGAGTGAGAGGCTGTGCACTATGAGGCACATGTGCTAAAGAAGGCGGTGAGCCTTGTACTCACGCCTACCACTTCCACGAAACACATCACCACGCGGCCAAAAGCTATTCCCGGGTGCAGTAGATAGTCCCAGGGGAGTTGGGCAGTAGACGCGCACATCCTGCCAAGTCGCGGCAGCCGTAGTGGCACGCCTGCGAGTGAGAGGCTGTGCACTATGAGGCATGTGTGCTAAAGAAGGCGGTGAGCCTTGTACTCACGCATGCCACTTCCACCAAACGCATGACAACGCCACCAAAATGAAATCCCAGGTGCACTAGACCCAGGGAAACCTCGGCAATAGACGCGCAACTCCGGGAAAGCACGGGCGACGGAGTGGCATGCGTGAGAGTGAGAGGCTGTGCAAGGTGTACGGGATGAGCCTTGTACTCACGCCTGCCACTTCCACGAAACACATCACCACGCGGCCAAAACTTATTCCCGGGTGAAGTAGATAGTCCCAGGGGAGTTGGGGAGTAGGCGCGCACCTCCTGCCAGATCACGGCGGCCGTAGTGGCACGCCTGCGAGTGAGAGGCTGTGCACTATGAGGCACATGTGCTAAAGAAGGCGGTGAGCCTTGTACTCACGCCTGCCACTTCCACCAAACGCATGACAACGCCACCAAAATGAAATCCCAGGTGCACTAGACGCAGGGAAACCTCGGCAATAGACGCCCAACTCCGGGAAAGCACGGGCGACGAAGTGGCATGCGTGAGAGTGAGAGGCTGTGCAAGGTGTAAGGGCTGAGCCTTGTACTCACGCCTGCCACTTCCACGAAACACATCACTACGCGGCAAGAACGGGTTCCCGGGTGCAGTAGATAGTCCCAGGGGAGTTGGAGAGTAGTCGGGCACCTCCTGCCAAATCACGGCAGCCGTAGTGGCACGCCTGCAATTGAGAGGCTGTGCACTGTGAGGCACATGTGCTAAAGAAGGCGGTCAGTCTGGTACTCACGCCTGCCACTTCCACGAAACACATCACCACGCGGCCAAAACGGATTCCCGGGTGCAGTAGATAGTCCCAGGGGAGTTGGAGAGTAGTCGGGCACCTCCTGCCAAATCACGGCGGCCGTAGTGGCACGCCTGCGAGTGAGAGGCTGTGCACTATGAGGCACATGTGCTAAAGAAGGCGGTGAGCCTTGTCCTCACGCCTGCCACTTCCACCAAACGCATGACAACGCCACCAAAATGAAATCCCAGGTGCACTAGACCCAGGGAAACCTCGGCAATAGACGCACAACTCCAGGAAAGCACGGGCGACGGAGTGGCATGCGTGAGAGTGAGAGGCTGTGCAAGGTGTACCGGCTGAGCCTTGTACTCATGCCTGCCCACTTCCACGATACACATCACCACGCGGCCAAAACGGATTCCCGGGTGCACTAGATAGTCCCAGGGGAGTTGGAGAGTAGTCGGGCACCTTCTGCCAAATCACGGCAGCCGTAGTGGCACGCCTGCGAGTGAGAGGCTGTGCACTATGAGGCACATGTGCTAAAGAAGGCGGTGAGCCTTGTACTCACGCCTGCCACTTCCACGAAACACATCACCACGCGGCCAAAAGCTATTCCCGGGTGCAGTAGATAGTCCCAGGGGAGTTGGGCAGTAGACGCGCACTTCCTGCCAAGTCGCGGCAGCCGTAGTGGCACGCCTGCGAGAGAGAGGCTGTGCATTATGAGGCACATGTGCTAAAGAAGGCGGTGAGCCTTGTACTCACGCATGCCACTTCCACCAAACGCATGACAACGCCACCAAAATGAAATCCCAGGTGCACTAGACCCAGGGAAACCTCGGCAATAGACGCGCAACTCCGGGAAAGCACGGGCGACGGAGTGGCATGCGTGAGAGTGAGAGGCTGTGCAAGGTGTACGGGCTGAGCCTTGTACTCACGCCTGCCACTTCCACGAAACACATCACCACGCGGCCAAAACTTATTCCCGGGTGAAGTAGATAGTCCCAGGGGAGTTGGGGAGTAGGCGCGCACCTCCTGCCAGATCACGGCGGCCGTAGTGGCACGCCTGCGAGTGAGAGGCTGTGCACTATGAGGCACATGTGCTAAAGAAGGCGGTGAGCCTTGTAACCACGCCTGCCACTTCCACCAAACGCATGACAACGCCACCAAAATGAAATCCCAGGTGCACTAGACGCAGGGAAACCTCAGCAATAGACGCGCAACTCCGGGAAAGCACGGGCGACGAAGTGGCATGCGTGAGAGTGAGAGGCTGTGCAAGGTGTAAGGGCTGAGCCTTGTACTTACGCCTGCCACTTCCACGAAACACATCACTACGCGGCAAGAACGGGTTCCCGGGTGCAGTAGATAGTCCCAGGGGAGTTGGAGAGTAGTCGGGCACCTCCTGCCAAATCACGGCAGCCGTAGTGGCACGCCTGCAATTGAGAGGCTGTGCACTGTGAGGCACATGTGCTAAAGAAGGCGGTCAGTCTTGTACTCACGCCTGCCACTTCCACGAAACACATCACCACGCGGCCAAAACGGATTCCCGGGTGCAGTAGATAGTCCCAGGGGAGTTGGAGAGTAGTCGGGCACCTCCTGCCAAATCACGGCGGCCGTAGTGGCACGCCTGCGAGTGAGAGGCTGTGCACTATGAGGCACATGTGCTAAAGAAGGCGGTGAGCCTTGTCCTCACGCCTGCCACTTCCACCAAACGCATGACAACGCCACCAAAATGAAATCACAGGTGCACTAGACCCAGGGAAACCTCGGCAATAGACGCGCAACTCCGGGAAAGCACGGGCGACGGAGTGGCATGCGTGAGAGTGAGAGGCTGTGCAAGGTGTACGGGCTGAGCCTTGTACTCACGCCTGCCACTTCCACGAAACACATCACCACGCGGCCAAAACTTATTCCCGCGTGAAGTAGATAGTCCCAGGGGAGTTGGGGAGTAGGCGCGCACCTCCTGCCAGATCACGGCGGCCGTAGTGGCACGCCTGCGAGTGAGAGGCTGTGCACTATGAGGCACATGTGCTAAAGAAGGCGGTGAGCCTTGTACTCACGCCTGCCACTTCCACCAAACGCATGACAACGCCACCAAAATGAAATCCCAGGTGCACTAGACGCAGGGAAACCTCGGCAATAGACGCGCAACTCCGGGAAAGCACGGGCGACGAAGTGGCATGCGTGAGAGTGAGAGGCTGTGCAAGGTGTAAGGGCTGAGCCTTGTACTCACGCCTGCCACTTCCACGAAACACATCACTACGCGGCAAGAACGGGTTCCCGGGTGCAGTAGATAGTCCCAGGGGAGTTGGAGAGTAGTCGGGCACCTCCTGCCAAATCACGGCAGCCGTAGTGGCACGCCTGCAATTGAGAGGCTGTGCACTGTGAGGCACATGTGCTAAAGAAGGCGGTCAGTCTTGTACTCACGCCTGCCACTTCCACGAAACACATCACCACGCGGCCAAAACGGATTCCCGGGTGCAGTAGATAGTCCCAGGGGAGTTGGAGAGTAGTCGGGCACCTCCTGCCAAATCACGGCGGCCGTAGTGGCACGCCTGCGAGTGAGAGGCTGTGCACTATGAGGCACATGTGCTAAAGAAGGCGGTGAGCCTTGTCCTCACGCCTGCCACTTCCACCAAACGCATGACAACGCCACCAAAATGAAATCCCAGGTGCACTAGACCCAGAGAAACCTCGGCAATAGACGCGCAACTCCGGGAAAGCACGGGCGACGGAGTGGCATGCGTGAGAGTGAGAGGCTGTGCAAGGTGTACGGGCTGAGCCTTGTACTCACGCCTGCCACTTCCACGAAACACATCACCACGCGGCCAAAACTTATTCCCGGGTGAAGTAGATAGTCCCAGGGGAGTTGGGGAGTAGGCGCGCACCTCCTGCCAGATCACGGCGGCCGTAGTGGCACGCCTGCGAGTGAGAGGCTGTGCACTATGAGGCACATGTGCTAAAGAAGGCGGTGAGCCTTGTACTCACGCCTGCCACTTCCACCAAACGCATGACAACGCCACCAAAATGAAATCCCAGGTGCACTAGACGCAGGGAAACCTCGGCAATAGACGCGCAACTCCGGGAAAGCACGGGCGACGAAGTGGCATGCGTGAGAGTGAGAGGCTGTGCAAGGTGTAAGGGCTGAGCCTTGTACTCACGCCTGCCACTTCCACGAAACACATCACTACGCGGCAAGAACGGGTTCCCGGGTGCAGTAGATAGTCCCAGGGGAGTTGGAGAGTAGTCGGGCACCTCCTGCCAAATCACGGCAGCCGTAGTGGCACGCCTGCAATTGAGAGGCTGTGCACTGTGAGGCACATGTGCTAAAGAAGGCGGTCAGTCTTGTACTCACGCCTGCCACTTCCACGAAACACATCACCACGCGGCCAAAACGGATTCCCGGGTGCAGTAGATAGTCCCAGGGGAGTTGGAGAGTAGTCGGGCACCTCCTGCCAAATCACGGCGGCCGTAGTGGCACGCCTGCGAGTGAGAGGCTGTGCACTATGAGGCACATGTGCTAAAGAAGGCGGTGAGCCTTGTCCTCACGCCTGCCACTTCCACCAAACGCATGACAACGCCACCAAAATGAAATCCCAGGTGCACTAGACCCAGGGAAACCTCGGCAATAGACGCGCAACTCCGGGAAAGCACGGGCGACGGAGTGGCATGCGTGAGAGTGAGAGGCTGTGCAAGGTGTACGGGCTGAGCCTTGTACTCACGCCTGCCACTTCCACGAAACACATCACCACGCGGCCAAAACTTATTCCCGGGTGAAGTAGATAGTCCCAGGGGAGTTGGGGAGTAGGCGCGCACCTCCTGCCAGATCACGGCGGCCGTAGTGGCACGCCTGCGAGTGAGAGGCTGTGCACTATGAGGCACATGTGCTAAAGAAGGCGGTGAGCCTTGTACTCACGCCTGCCACTTCCACCAAACGCATGACAACGCCACCAAAATGAAATCCCAGGTGCACTAGACGCAGGGAAACCTCGGCAATAGACGCGCAACTCCGGGAAAGCACGGGCGACGAAGTGGCATGCGTGAGAGTGAGAGGCTGTGCAAGGTGTAAGGGCTGAGCCTTGTACTCACGCCTGCCACTTCCACGAAACACATCACTACGCGGCAAGAACGGGTTCCCGGGTGCAGTAGATAGTCCCAGGGGAGTTGGAGAGTAGTCGGGCACCTCCTGCCAAATCACGGCAGCCGTAGTGGCACGCCTGCAATTGAGAGGCTGTGCACTGTGAGGCACATGTGCTAAAGAAGGCGGTCAGTCTTGTACTCACGCCTGCCACTTCCACGAAACACATCACCACGCGGCCAAAACGGATTCCCGGGTGCAGTAGATAGTCCCAGGGGAGTTGGAGAGTAGTCGGGCACCTCCTGCCAAATCACGGCGGCCGTAGTGGCACGCCTGCGAGTGAGAGGCTGTGCACTATGAGGCACATGTGCTAAAGAAGGCGGTGAGCCTTGTCCTCACGCCTGCCACTTCCACCAAACGCATGACAACGCCACCAAAATGAAATCCCAGGTGCACTAGACCCAGGGAAACCTCGGCAATAGACGCGCAACTCCGGGAAAGCACGGGCGACGGAGTGGCATGCGTGAGAGTGAGAGGCTGTGCAAGGTGTACGGGCTGAGCCTTGTACTCACGCCTGCCACTTCCACGAAACACATCACCACGCGGCCAAAACTTATTCCCGGGTGAAGTAGATAGTCCCAGGGGAGTTGGGGAGTAGGCGCGCACCTCCTGCCAGATCACGGCGGCCGTAGTGGCACGCCTGCGAGTGAGAGGCTGTGCACTATGAGGCACATGTGCTAAAGAAGGCGGTGAGCCTTGTACTCACGCCTGCCACTTCCACCAAACGCATGACAACGCCACCAAAATGAAATCCCAGGTGCACTAGACGCAGGGAAACCTCGGCAATAGACGCGCAACTCCGGGAAAGCACGGGCGACGAAGTGGCATGCGTGAGAGTGAGAGGCTGTGCAAGGTGTAAGGGCTGAGCCTTGTACTCACGCCTGCCACTTCCACGAAACACATCACTACGCGGCAAGAACGGGTTCCCGGGTGCAGTAGATAGTCCCAGGGGAGTTGGAGAGTAGTCGGGCACCTCCTGCCAAATCACGGCAGCCGTAGTGGCACGCCTGCAATTGAGAGGCTGTGCACTGTGAGGCACATGTGCTAAAGAAGGCGGTCAGTCTTGTACTCACGCCTGCCACTTCCACGAAACACATCACCACGCGGCCAAAACGGATTCCCGGGTGCAGTAGATAGTCCCAGGGGAGTTGGAGAGTAGTCGGGCACCTCCTGCCAAATCACGGCGGCCGTAGTGGCACGCCTGCGAGTGAGAGGCTGTGCACTATGAGGCACATGTGCTAAAGAAGGCGGTGAGCCTTGTCCTCACGCCTGCCACTTCCACCAAACGCATGACAACGCCACCAAAATGAAATCCCAGGTGCACTAGACCCAGGGAAACCTCGGCAATAGACGCGCAACTCCGGGAAAGCACGGGCGACGGAGTGGCATGCGTGAGAGTGAGAGGCTGTGCAAGGTGTACGGGCTGAGCCTTGTACTCACGCCTGCCACTTCCACGAAACACATCACCACGCGGCCAAAACTTATTCCCGGGTGAAGTAGATAGTCCCAGGGGAGTTGGGGAGTAGGCGCGCACCTCCTGCCAGATCACGGCGGCCGTAGTGGCACGCCTGCGAGTGAGAGGCTGTGCACTATGAGGCACATGTGCTAAAGAAGGCGGTGAGCCTTGTACTCACGCCTGCCACTTCCACCAAACGCATGACAACGCCACCAAAATGAAATCCCAGGTGCACTAGACGCAGGGAAACCTCGGCAATAGACGCGCAACTCCGGGAAAGCACGGGCGACGAAGTGGCATGCGTGAGAGTGAGAGGCTGTGCAAGGTGTAAGGGCTGAGCCTTGTACTCACGCCTGCCACTTCCACGAAACACATCACTACGCGGCAAGAACGGGTTCCCGGGTGCAGTAGATAGTCCCAGGGGAGTTGGAGAGTAGTCGGGCACCTCCTGCCAAATCACGGCAGCCGTAGTGGCACGCCTGCAATTGAGAGGCTGTGCACTGTGAGGCACATGTGCTAAAGAAGGCGGTCAGTCTTGTACTCACGCCTGCCACTTCCACGAAACACATCACCACGCGGCCAAAACGGATTCCCGGGTGCAGTAGATAGTCCCAGGGGAGTTGGAGAGTAGTCGGGCACCTCCTGCCAAATCACGGCGGCCGTAGTGGCACGCCTGCGAGTGAGAGGCTGTGCACTATGAGGCACATGTGCTAAAGAAGGCGGTGAGCCTTGTCCTCACGCCTGCCACTTCCACCAAACGCATGACAACGCCACCAAAATGAAATCCCAGGTGCACTAGACCCAGGGAAACCTCGGCAATAGACGCGCAACTCCGGGAAAGCACGGGCGACGGAGTGGCATGCGTGAGAGTGAGAGGCTGTGCAAGGTGTACGGGCTGAGCCTTGTACTCACGCCTGCCACTTCCACGAAACACATCACCACGCGGCCAAAACTTATTCCCGGGTGAAGTAGATAGTCCCAGGGGAGTTGGGGAGTAGGCGCGCACCTCCTGCCAGATCACGGCGGCCGTAGTGGCACGCCTGCGAGTGAGAGGCTGTGCACTATGAGGCACATGTGCTAAAGAAGGCGGTGAGCCTTGTACTCACGCCTGCCACTTCCACCAAACGCATGACAACGCCACCAAAATGAAATCCCAGGTGCACTAGACGCAGGGAAACCTCGGCAATAGACGCGCAACTCCGGGAAAGCACGGGCGACGAAGTGGCATGCGTGAGAGTGAGAGGCTGTGCAAGGTGTAAGGGCTGAGCCTTGTACTCACGCCTGCCACTTCCACGAAACACATCACTACGCGGCAAGAACGGGTTCCCGGGTGCAGTAGATAGTCCCAGGGGAGTTGGAGAGTAGTCGGGCACCTCCTGCCAAATCACGGCAGCCGTAGTGGCACGCCTGCAATTGAGAGGCTGTGCACTGTGAGGCACATGTGCTAAAGAAGGCGGTCAGTCTTGTACTCACGCCTGCCACTTCCACGAAACACATCACCACGCGGCCAAAACGGATTCCCGGGTGCAGTAGATAGTCCCAGGGGAGTTGGAGAGTAGTCGGGCACCTCCTGCCAAATCACGGCGGCCGTAGTGGCACGCCTGCGAGTGAGAGGCTGTGCACTATGAGGCACATGTGCTAAAGAAGGCGGTGAGCCTTGTCCTCACGCCTGCCACTTCCACCAAACGCATGACAACGCCACCAAAATGAAATCCCAGGTGCACTAGACCCAGGGAAACCTCGGCAATAGACGCGCAACTCCGGGAAAGCACGGGCGACGGAGTGGCATGCGTGAGAGTGAGAGGCTGTGCAAGGTGTACGGGCTGAGCCTTGTACTCACGCCTGCCACTTCCACGAAACACATCACCACGCGGCCAAAACTTATTCCCGGGTGAAGTAGATAGTCCCAGGGGAGTTGGGGAGTAGGCGCGCACCTCCTGCCAGATCACGGCGGCCGTAGTGGCACGCCTGCGAGTGAGAGGCTGTGCACTATGAGGCACATGTGCTAAAGAAGGCGGTGAGCCTTGTACTCACGCCTGCCACTTCCACCAAACGCATGACAACGCCACCAAAATGAAATCCCAGGTGCACTAGACGCAGGGAAACCTCGGCAATAGACGCGCAACTCCGGGAAAGCACGGGCGACGAAGTGGCATGCGTGAGAGTGAGAGGCTGTGCAAGGTGTAAGGGCTGAGCCTTGTACTCACGCCTGCCACTTCCACGAAACACATCACTACGCGGCAAGAACGGGTTCCCGGGTGCAGTAGATAGTCCCAGGGGAGTTGGAGAGTAGTCGGGCACCTCCTGCCAAATCACGGCAGCCGTAGTGGCACGCCTGCAATTGAGAGGCTGTGCACTGTGAGGCACATGTGCTAAAGAAGGCGGTCAGTCTTGTACTCACGCCTGCCACTTCCACGAAACACATCACCACGCGGCCAAAACGGATTCCCGGGTGCAGTAGATAGTCCCAGGGGAGTTGGAGAGTAGTCGGGCACCTCCTGCCAAATCACGGCGGCCGTAGTGGCACGCCTGCGAGTGAGAGGCTGTGCACTATGAGGCACATGTGCTAAAGAAGGCGGTGAGCCTTGTCCTCACGCCTGCCACTTCCACCAAACGCATGACAACGCCACCAAAATGAAATCCCAGGTGCACTAGACCCAGGGAAACCTCGGCAATAGACGCGCAACTCCGGGAAAGCACGGGCGACGGAGTGGCATGCGTGAGAGTGAGAGGCTGTGCAAGGTGTACGGGCTGAGCCTTGTACTCACGCCTGCCACTTCCACGAAACACATCACCACGCGGCCAAAACTTATTCCCGGGTGAAGTAGATAGTCCCAGGGGAGTTGGGGAGTAGGCGCGCACCTCCTGCCAGATCACGGCGGCCGTAGTGGCACGCCTGCGAGTGAGAGGCTGTGCACTATGAGGCACATGTGCTAAAGAAGGCGGTGAGCCTTGTACTCACGCCTGCCACTTCCACCAAACGCATGACAACGCCACCAAAATGAAATCCCAGGTGCACTAGACGCAGGGAAACCTCGGCAATAGACGCGCAACTCCGGGAAAGCACGGGCGACGAAGTGGCATGCGTGAGAGTGAGAGGCTGTGCAAGGTGTAAGGGCTGAGCCTTGTACTCACGCCTGCCACTTCCACGAAACACATCACTACGCGGCAAGAACGGGTTCCCGGGTGCAGTAGATAGTCCCAGGGGAGTTGGAGAGTAGTTGGGCACCTCCTGCCAAATCACGGCAGCCGTAGTGGCACGCCTGCAATTGAGAGGCTGTGCACTGTGAGGCACATGTGCTAAAGAAGGCGGTCAGTCTTGTACTCACGCCTGCCACTTCCACGAAACACATCACCACGCGGCCAAAACGGATTCCCGGGTGCAGTAGATAGTCCCAGGGGAGTTGGAGAGTAGTCGGGCACCTCCTGCCAAATCACGGCGGCCGTAGTGGCACGCCTGCGAGTGAGAGGCTGTGCACTATGAGGCACATGTGCTAAAGAAGGCGGTGAGCCTTGTCCTCACGCCTGCCACTTCCACCAAACGCATGACAACGCCACCAAAATGAAATCCCAGGTGCACTAGACCCAGGGAAACCTCGGCAATAGACGCGCAACTCCGGGAAAGCACGGGCGACGGAGTGGCATGCGTGAGAGTGAGAGGCTGTGCAAGGTGTACGGGCTGAGCCTTGTACTCACGCCTGCCACTTCCACGAAACACATCACCACGCGGCCAAAACTTATTCCCGGGTGAAGTAGATAGTCCCAGGGGAGTTGGGGAGTAGGCGCGCACCTCCTGCCAGATCACGGCGGCCGTAGTGGCACGCCTGCGAGTGAGAGGCTGTGCACTATGAGGCACATGTGCTAAAGAAGGCGGTGAGCCTTGTACTCACGCCTGCCACTTCCACCAAACGCATGACAACGCCACCAAAATGAAATCCCAGGTGCACTAGACGCAGGGAAACCTCGGCAATAGACGCGCAACTCCGGGAAAGCACGGGCGACGAAGTGGCATGCGTGAGAGTGAGAGGCTGTGCAAGGTGTAAGGGCTGAGCCTTGTACTCACGCCTGCCACTTCCACGAAACACATCACTACGCGGCAAGAACGGGTTCCCGGGTGCAGTAGATAGTCCCAGGGGAGTTGGAGAGTAGTCGGGCACCTCCTGCCAAATCACGGCAGCCGTAGTGGCACGCCTGCAATTGAGAGGCTGTGCACTGTGAGGCACATGTGCTAAAGAAGGCGGTCAGTCTTGTACTCACGCCTGCCACTTCCACGAAACACATCACCACGCGGCCAAAACGGATTCCCGGGTGCAGTAGATAGTCCCAGGGGAGTTGGAGAGTAGTCGGGCACCTCCTGCCAAATCACGGCGGCCGTAGTGGCACGCCTGCGAGTGAGAGGCTGTGCACTATGAGGCACATGTGCTAAAGAAGGCGGTGAGCCTTGTCCTCACGCCTGCCACTTCCACCAAACGCATGACAACGCCACCAAAATGAAATCCCAGGTGCACTAGACCCAGGGAAACCTCGGCAATAGACGCGCAACTCCGGGAAAGCACGGGCGACGGAGTGGCATGCGTGAGAGTGAGAGGCTGTGCAAGGTGTACGGGCTGAGCCTTGTACTCACGCCTGCCACTTCCACGAAACACATCACCACGCGGCCAAAACTTATTCCCGGGTGAAGTAGATAGTCCCAGGGGAGTTGGGGAGTAGGCGCGCACCTCCTGCCAGATCACGGCGGCCGTAGTGGCACGCCTGCGAGTGAGAGGCTGTGCACTATGAGGCACATGTGCTAAAGAAGGCGGTGAGCCTTGTACTCACGCCTGCCACTTCCACCAAACGCATGACAACGCCACCAAAATGAAATCCCAGGTGCACTAGACGCAGGGAAACCTCGGCAATAGACGCGCAACTCCGGGAAAGCACGGGCGACGAAGTGGCATGCGTGAGAGTGAGAGGCTGTGCAAGGTGTAAGGGCTGAGCCTTGTACTCACGCCTGCCACTTCCACGAAACACATCACTACGCGGCAAGAACGGGTTCCCGGGTGCAGTAGATAGTCCCAGGGGAGTTGGAGAGTAGTCGGGCACCTCCTGCCAAATCACGGCAGCCGTAGTGGCACGCCTGCAATTGAGAGGCTGTGCACTGTGAGGCACATGTGCTAAAGAAGGCGGTCAGTCTTGTACTCACGCCTGCCACTTCCACGAAACACATCACCACGCGGCCAAAACGGATTCCCGGGTGCAGTAGATAGTCCCAGGGGAGTTGGAGAGTAGTCGGGCACCTCCTGCCAAATCACGGCGGCCGTAGTGGCACGCCTGCGAGTGAGAGGCTGTGCACTATGAGGCACATGTGCTAAAGAAGGCGGTGAGCCTTGTCCTCACGCCTGCCACTTCCACCAAACGCATGACAACGCCACCAAAATGAAATCCCAGGTGCACTAGACCCAGGGAAACCTCGGCAATAGACGCGCAACTCCGGGAAAGCACGGGCGACGGAGTGGCATGCGTGAGAGTGAGAGGCTGTGCAAGGTGTACGGGCTGAGCCTTGTACTCACGCCTGCCACTTCCACGAAACACATCACCACGCGGCCAAAACTTATTCCCGGGTGAAGTAGATAGTCCCAGGGGAGTTGGGGAGTAGGCGCGCACCTCCTGCCAGATCACGGCGGCCGTAGTGGCACGCCTGCGAGTGAGAGGCTGTGCACTATGAGGCACATGTGCTAAAGAAGGCGGTGAGCCTTGTACTCACGCCTGCCACTTCCACCAAACGCATGACAACGCCACCAAAATGAAATCCCAGGTGCACTAGACGCAGGGAAACCTCGGCAATAGACGCGCAACTCCGGGAAAGCACGGGCGACGAAGTGGCATGCGTGAGAGTGAGAGGCTGTGCAAGGTGTAAGGGCTGAGCCTTGTACTCACGCCTGCCACTTCCACGAAACACATCACTACGCGGCAAGAACGGGTTCCCGGGTGCAGTAGATAGTCCCAGGGGAGTTGGAGAGTAGTCGGGCACCTCCTGCCAAATCACGGCAGCCGTAGTGGCACGCCTGCAATTGAGAGGCTGTGCACTGTGAGGCACATGTGCTAAAGAAGGCGGTCAGTCTTGTACTCACGCCTGCCACTTCCACGAAACACATCACCACGCGGCCAAAACGGATTCCCGGGTGCAGTAGATAGTCCCAGGGGAGTTGGAGAGTAGTCGGGCACCTCCTGCCAAATCACGGCGGCCGTAGTGGCACGCCTGCGAGTGAGAGGCTGTGCACTATGAGGCACATGTGCTAAAGAAGGCGGTGAGCCTTGTCCTCACGCCTGCCACTTCCACCAAACGCATGACAACGCCACCAAAATGAAATCCCAGGTGCACTAGACCCAGGGAAACCTCGGCAATAGACGCGCAACTCCGGGAAAGCACGGGCGACGGAGTGGCATGCGTGAGAGTGAGAGGCTGTGCAAGGTGTACGGGCTGAGCCTTGTACTCACGCCTGCCACTTCCACGAAACACATCACCACGCGGCCAAAACTTATTCCCGGGTGAAGTAGATAGTCCCAGGGGAGTTGGGGAGTAGGCGCGCACCTCCTGCCAGATCACGGCGGCCGTAGTGGCACGCCTGCGAGTGAGAGGCTGTGCACTATGAGGCACATGTGCTAAAGAAGGCGGTGAGCCTTGTACTCACGCCTGCCACTTCCACCAAACGCATGACAACGCCACCAAAATGAAATCCCAGGTGCACTAGACGCAGGGAAACCTCGGCAATAGACGCGCAACTCCGGGAAAGCACGGGCGACGAAGTGGCATGCGTGAGAGTGAGAGGCTGTGCAAGGTGTAAGGGCTGAGCCTTGTACTCACGCCTGCCACTTCCACGAAACACATCACTACGCGGCAAGAACGGGTTCCCGGGTGCAGTAGATAGTCCCAGGGGAGTTGGAGAGTAGTCGGGCACCTCCTGCCAAATCACGGCAGCCGTAGTGGCACGCCTGCAATTGAGAGGCTGTGCACTGTGAGGCACATGTGCTAAAGAAGGCGGTCAGTCTTGTACTCACGCCTGCCACTTCCACGAAACACATCACCACGCGGCCAAAACGGATTCCCGGGTGCAGTAGATAGTCCCAGGGGAGTTGGAGAGTAGTCGGGCACCTCCTGCCAAATCACGGCGGCCGTAGTGGCACGCCTGCGAGTGAGAGGCTGTGCACTATGAGGCACATGTGCTAAAGAAGGCGGTGAGCCTTGTCCTCACGCCTGCCACTTCCACCAAACGCATGACAACGCCACCAAAATGAAATCCCAGGTGCACTAGACCCAGGGAAACCTCGGCAATAGACGCGCAACTCCGGGAAAGCACGGGCGACGGAGTGGCATGCGTGAGAGTGAGAGGCTGTGCAAGGTGTACGGGCTGAGCCTTGTACTCACGCCTGCCACTTCCACGAAACACATCACCACGCGGCCAAAACTTATTCCCGGGTGAAGTAGATAGTCCCAGGGGAGTTGGGGAGTAGAAGCGCACCTCCTGCCAGATCACGGCGGCCGTAGTGGCACGCCTGCGAGTGAGAGGCTGTGCACTATGAGGCACATGTGCTAAAGAAGGCGGTGAGCCTTGTACTCACGCCTGCCACTTCCACCAAACGCATGACAACGCCACCAAAATGAAATCCCAGGTGCACTAGACGCAGGGAAACCTCGGCAATAGACGCGCAACTCCGGGAAAGCACGGGCGACGAAGTGGCATGCGTGAGAGTGAGAGGCTGTGCAAGGTGTAAGGGCTGAGCCTTGTACTCACGCCTGCCACTTCCACGAAACACATCACTACGCGGCAAGAACGGGTTCCCGGGTGCAGTAGATAGTCCCAGGGGAGTTGGAGAGTAGTCGGGCACCTCCTGCCAAATCACGGCAGCCGTAGTGGCACGCCTGCAATTGAGAGGCTGTGCACTGTGAGGCACATGTGCTAAAGAAGGCGGTCAGTCTTGTACTCACGCCTGCCACTTCCACGAAACACATCACCACGCGGCCAAAACGGATTCCCGGGTGCAGTAGATAGTCCCAGGGGAGTTGGAGAGTAGTCGGGCACCTCCTGCCAAATCACGGCGGCCGTAGTGGCACGCCTGCGAGTGAGAGGCTGTGCACTATGAGGCACATGTGCTAAAGAAGGCGGTGAGCCTTGTCCTCACGCCTGCCACTTCCACCAAACGCATGACAACGCCACCAAAATGAAATCCCAGGTGCACTAGACCCAGGGAAACCTCGGCAATAGACGCGCAACTCCGGGAAAGCACGGGCGATGGAGTGGCATGCGTGAGAGTGAGAGGCTGTGCAAGGTGTACGGGCTGAGCCTTGTACTCACGCCTGCCACTTCCACGAAACACATCACCACGCGGCCAAAACTTATTCCCGGGTGAAGTAGATAGTCCCAGGGGAGTTGGGGAGTAGGCGCGCACCTCCTGCCAGATCACGGCGGCCGTAGTGGCACGCCTGCGAGTGAGAGGCTGTGCACTATGAGGCACATGTGCTAAAGAAGGCGGTGAGCCTTGTACTCACGCCTGCCACTTCCACCAAACGCATGACAACGCCACCAAAATGAAATCCCAGGTGCACTAGACGCAGGGAAACCTCGGCAGTAGACGCGCAACTCCGGGAAAGCACGGGCGACGAAGTGGCATGCGTGAGAGTGAGAGGCTGTGCAAGGTGTAAGGGCTGAGCCTTGTACTCACGCCTGCCACTTCCACGAAACACATCACTACGCGGCAAGAACGGGTTCCCGGGTGCAGTAGATAGTCCCAGGGGAGTTGGAGAGTAGTCGGGCACCTCCTGCCAAATCACGGCAGCCGTAGTGGCACGCCTACAATTGAGAGGCTGTGCACTGTGAGGCACATGTGCTAAAGAAGGCGGTCAGTCTTGTACTCACGCCTGCCACTTCCACGAAACACATCACCACGCGGCCAAAACGGATTCCCGGGTGCAGTAGATAGTCCCAGGGGAATTGGAGAGTAGTCGGGCACCTCCTGCCAAATCACGGCGGCCCTAGTGGCACGCCTGCGAGTGAGAGGCTGTGCACTATGAGGCACATGTGCTAAAGAAGGCGGTGAGCCTTGTCCTCACGCCTGCCACTTCCACCAAACGCATGACAACGCCACCAAAATGAAATCCCAGGTGCACTAGACCCAGGGAAACCTCGGCAATAGACGCGCAACTCCGGGAAAGCACGGGCGACGGAGTGGCATGCGTGAGAGTGAGAGGCTGTGCAAGGTGTACGGGCTGAGCCTTGTACTCACGCCTGCCACTTCCACGAAACACATCACCACGCGGCCAAAACTTATTCCCGGGTGAAGTAGATAGTCCCAGGGGAGTTGGGGAGTAGGCGCGCACCTCCTGCCAGATCACGGCGGCCGTAGTGGCACGCCTGCGAGTGAGAGGCTGTGCACTATGAGGCACATGTGCTAAAGAAGGCGGTGAGCCTTGTACTCACGCCTGCCACTTCCACCAAACGCATGACAACGCCACCAAAATGAAATCCCAGGTGCACTAGACGCAGGGAAACCTCGGCAATAGACGCGCAACTCCGGGAAAGCACGGGCGACGAAGTGGCATGCGTGAGAGTGAGAGGCTGTGCAAGGTGTAAGGGCTGAGCCTTGTACTCACGCCTGCCACTTCCACGAAACACATCACTAGGCGGCAAGAACGGGTTCCCGGGTGCAGTAGATAGTCCCAGGGGAGTTGGAGAGTAGTCGGGCACCTCCTGCCAAATCACGGCAGCCGTAGTGGCACGCCTGCAATTGAGAGGCTGTGCACTGTGAGGCACATGTGCTAAAGAAGGCGGTCAGTCTTGTACTCACGCCTGCCACTTCCACGAAACACATCACCACGCGGCCAAAACGGATTCCCGGGTGCAGTAGATAGTCCCAGGGGAGTTGGAGAGTAGTCGGGCACCTCCTGCCAAATCACGGCGGCCGTAGTGGCACGCCTGCGAGTGAGAGGCTGTGCACTTTGAGGCACATGTGCTAAAGAAGGCGGTGAGCCTTGTCCTCACGCCTGCCACTTCCACCAAACGCATGACAACGCCACCAAAATGAAATCCCAGGTGCACTAGACCCAGGGAAACCTCGGCAATAGACGCGCAACTCCGGGAAAGCACGGGCGACGGAGTGGCATGCGTGAGAGTGAGAGGCTGTGCAAGGTGTACGGGCTGAGCCTTGTACTCACGCCTGCCACTTCCACGAAACACATCACCACGCGGCCAAAACTTATTCCCGGGTGAAGTAGATAGTCCCAGGGGAGTTGGGGAGTAGGCGCGCACCTCCTGCCAGATCACGGCGGCCGTAGTGGCACGCCTGCGAGTGAGAGGCTGTGCACTATGAGGCACATGTGCTAAAGAAGGCGGTGAGCCTTGTACTCACGCCTGCCACTTCCACCAAACGCATGACAACGCCACCAAAATGAAATCCCAGGTGCACTAGACGCAGGGAAACCTCGGCAATAGACGCGCAACTCCGGGAAAGCACGGGCGACGAAGTGGCATGCGTGAGAGTGAGAGGCTGTGCAAGGTGTAAGGGCTGAGCCTTGTACTCACGCCTGCCACTTCCACGAAACACATCACTACGCGGCAAGAACGGGTTCCCGGGTGCAGTAGATAGTCCCAGGGGAGTTGGAGAGTAGTCGGGCACCTCCTGCCAAATCACGGCAGCCGTAGTGGCACGCCTGCAATTGAGAGGCTGTGCACTGTGAGGCACATGTGCTAAAGAAGGCGGTCAGTCTTGTACTCACGCCTGCCACTTCCACGAAACACATCACCACGCGGCCAAAACGGATTCCCGGGTGCAGTAGATAGTCCCAGGGGAGTTGGAGAGTAGTCGGGCACCTCCTGCCAAATCACGGCGGCCGTAGTGGCACGCCTGCGAGTGAGAGGCTGTGCACTATGAGGCACATGTGCTAAAGAAGGCGGTGAGCCTTGTCCTCACGCCTGCCACTTCCACCAAACGCATGACAACGCCACCAAAATGAAATCCCAGGTGCACTAGACCCAGGGAAACCTCGGCAATAGACGCACAACTCCGGGAAAGCACGGGCGACGGAGTGGCATGCGTGAGAGTGAGAGGCTGTGCAAGGTGTACCGGCTGAGCCTTGTACTCATGCCTGCCCACTTCCACGATACACATCACCACGCGGCCAAAACGGATTCCCGGGTGCAGTAGATAGTCCCAGGGGAGTTGGAGAGTAGTCGGGCACCTCCTGCCAAATCACGGCAGCCGTAGTGGCACGCCTGCGAGTGAGAGGCTGTGCACTATGAGGCACATGTGCTAAAGAAGGCGGTGAGCCTTGTACTCACGCCTGCCACTTCCACGAAACACATCACCACGCGGCCAAAAGCTATTCCCGGGTGCAGTAGATAGTCCCAGGGGAGTTGGGCAGTAGACGCGCACTTCCTGCCAAGTCGCGGCGGCCGTAGTGGCACGCCTGCGAGTGAGAGGCTGTGCACTATGAGGCACATGTGCTAAAGAAGGCGGTGAGCCTTGTACTCACGCATGCCACTTCCACCAAACGCATGACAACGCCACCAAAATGAAATCCCAGGTGCACTAGACGCAGGGAAACCTCGGCAATAGACGCACAACTCCGGGAAAGCACGGGCGACGGAGTGGCATGCGTGAGAGTGAGAGGCTGTGCAAGGTGTACCGGCTGAGCCTTGTACTCATGCCTGCCCACTTCCACGATACACATCACCACGCGGCCAAAACGGATTCCCGGGTGCAGTAGATAGTCGCAGGGGAGTTGGAGAGTAGTCGGGCACCTCCTGCCAAATCACGGCAGCCGTAGTGGCACGCCTGCAATTGAGAGGCTGTGCACTGTGAGGCACATGTGCTAAAGAAGGCGGTGAGCCTTGTCCTCACGCCTGCCACTTCCACCAAACGCATGACAACGCCACCAAAATGAAATCCCAGGTGCACTAGACCCAGGGAAACCTCGGCAATAGACGCACAACTCCGGGAAAGCACGGGCGACGGAGTGGCATGCGTGAGAGTGAGAGGCTGTGCAAGGTGTACCGGCTGAGCCTTGTACTCACGCCTGCCACTTCCACGAAACACATCACCACGCGGCCAAAACGGATTCCCGGGTGCAGTAGATAGTTCCCGGGGAGTTGGAGAGTAGTCGGGCACTTCCTGCCCAGTCGCGGCGGCCGTAGTGGCACGCCTGCGAGTGAGAGGCTGTGCACTATGAGGCACATGTGCTAAAGAAGGCGGTGAGCCTTGTACTTACGCATGCCACTTCCACCAAACGCATGACAACGCCACCAGAATGAAATCCCAGGTGCACTAGACGCAGGGAAACCTCGGCAATAGACGCACAACTCCGGGAAAGCACGGGCGACGGAGTGGCATGCGTGAGAGTGAGAGGCTGTGCAAGGTGTACCGGCTGAGCCTTGTACTCATGCCTGCCCACTTCCACGATACACATCACCACGCGGCCAAAACGGATTCCCGGGTGCAGTAGATAGTCCCAGGGGAGTTGGAGAGTAGTCGGGCACCTCCTACCAAATCACGGCAGCCGTAGTGGCACGCCTGCGAGTGAGAGGCTGTGCACTATGAGGCACATGTGCTAAAGAAGGCGGTGAGCCTTGTACTCACGCCTGCCACTTCCACGAAACACATCACCACGCGGCCAAAAGCTATTCCCGGGTGCAGTAGATAGTCCCAGGGGAGTTGGGCAGTAGACGCGCACATCCTGCCAAGTCGCGGCAGCCGTAGTGGCACGCCTGCGAGTGAGAGGCTGTGCACTATGAGGCACATGTGCTAAAGAAGGCGGTGAGCCTTGTACTCACGCATGCCACTTCCACCAAACGCATGACAACGCCACCAAAATGAAATCCCAGGTGCACTAGACCCAGGGAAACCTCGGCAATAGACACGCAACTCCGGAAAAGCACGGGCGACGGAGTGGCATGCGTGAGAGTGAGAGGCTGTGCAAGGTGTACGGGCTGAGCCTTGTACTCACGCCTGCCACTTCCACGAAACACATCACCACGCAGCCAAAACTTATTCCCGGGTGAGGTAGATAGTCCCAGGGGAGTTGGGGAGTAGGCGCGCACCTCCTGCCAGATCACGGCGGCCGTAGTGGCACGCCTGCGAGTGAGAGGCTGTGCACTATGAGGCACATGTGCTAAAGAAGGCGGTGAGCCTTGTACTCACGCCTGCCACTTCCACCAAACGCATGACAACGCCACCAAAATGAAATCCCAGGTGCACTAGACGCAGGGAAACCTCGGCAATAGACGCGCAACTCCGGGAAAGCACGGGCGACGAAGTGGCATGCGTGAGAGTGAGAGGCTGTGCAAGGTGTAAGGGCTGAGCCTTGTACTCACGCCTGCCACTTCCACGAAACACATCACTACGCGGCAAGAACGGGTTCCCGGGTGCAGTAGATAGTCCCAGGGGAGTTGGAGAGTAGTCGGGCACCTCCTGCCAAATCACGGCAGCCGTAGTGGCACGCCTGCAATTGAGAGGCTGTGCACTGTGAGGCACATGTGCTAAAGAAGGCGGTCAGTCTTGTACTCACGCCTGCCACTTCCACGAAACACATCACCACGCGGCCAAAACGGATTCCCGGGTGCAGTAGATAGTCCCAGGGGAGTTGGAGAGTAGTCGGGCACCTCCTGCCAAATCGCGGCGGCCGTAGTGGCACGCCTGCGAGTGAGAGGCTGTGCACTATGAGGCACATGTGCTAAAGAAGGCGGTGAGCCTTGTCCTCACGCCTGCCACTTCCACCAAACGCATGACAACGCCACCAAAATGAAATCCCAGGTGCACTAGACCCAGGGAAACCTCGGCAATAGACGCACAACTCCGGGAAAGCACGGGCGACGGAGTGGCATGCGTGAGAGTGAGAGGCTGTGCAAGGTGTACGGGCTGAGCCTTGTACTCACGCCTGCCACTTCCACGAAACACATCACCACGCGGCCAAAACTTATTCCCGGGTGAAGTAGATAGTCCCAGGGGAGTTGGGGAGTAGGCGCGCACCTCCTGCCAGATCACGGCGGCCGTAGTGGCACGCCTGCGAGTGAGAGGCTGTGCACTATGAGGCACATGTGCTAAAGAAGGCGGTGAGCCTTGTACTCACGCATGCCACTTCCACCAAACGCATGACAACGCCACCAAAATGAAATCCCAGGTGCACTAGACGCAGGGAAACCTCGGCAATAGACGCACAACTCCGGGAAAGCACGGGCGACGGAGTGGCATGCGTGAGAGTGAGAGGCTGTGCAAGGTGTACCGGCTGAGCCTTGTACTCATGCCTGCCCACTTCCACGATACACATCACCACGCGGCCAAAACGGATTCCCGGGTGCAGTAGATAGTCCCAGGGGAGTTGGAGAGTAGTCGGGCACCTCCTGCCAAATCACGGCAGCCGTAGTGGCACGCCTGCGAGTGAGAGGCTGTGCACTATGAGGCACATGTGCTAAAGAAGGCGGTGAGCCTTGTACTCACGCCTGCCACTTCCACGAAACACATCACCACGCGGCCAAAAGCTATTCCCGGGTGCAGTAGATAGCCCCAGGGGAGTTGGGCAGTAGACGCGCACATCCTGCCAAGTCGCGGCAGCCGTAGTGGCACGCCTGCGAGTGAGAGGCTGTGCACTATGAGGCACATGTGCTAAAGAAGGCGGTGAGCCTTGTACTCACGCATGCCACTTCCACCAAACGCATGACAACGCCACCAAAATGAAATCCCAGGTGCACTAGACCCAGGGAAACCTCGGCAATAGACGCGCAACTCCGGGAAAGCAAGGGCGACGGAGTGGCATGCGTGAGAGTGAGAGGCTGTGCAAGGTGTACGGGCTGAGCCTTGTACTCACGCCTGCCACTTCCACGAAACACATCACCACGCGGCCAAAACTTATTCCCGGGTGAAGTAGATAGTCCCAGGGGAGTTGGGGAGTAGGCGCGCACCTCCTGCCAGATCACGGCGGCCGTAGTGGCACGCCTGCGAGTGAGAGGCTGTGCACTATGAGGCACATGTGCTAAAGAAGGCGGTGAGCCTTGTACTCACGCCTGCCACTTCCACCAAACGCATGACAACGCCACCAAAATGAAATCCCAGGTGCACTAGACGCAGGGAAACCTCGGCAATAGACGCGCAACTCCGGGAAAGCACGGGCGACGAAGTGGCATGCGTGAGAGTGAGAGGCTGTGCAAGGTGTAAGGGCTGAGCCTTGTACTCACGCCTGCCACTTCCACGAAACACATCACTACGCGGCAAGAACGGGTTCCCGGGTGCAGTAGATAGTCCCAGGGGAGTTGGAGAGTAGTCGGGCACCTCCTGCCAAATCACGGCAGCCGTAGTGGCACGCCTGCAATTGAGAGGCTGTGCACTGTGAGGCACATGTGCTAAAGAAGGCGGTCAGTCTTGTACTCACGCCTGCCACTTCCACGAAACACATCACCACGCGGCCAAAACGGATTCCCGGGTGCAGTAGATAGTCCCAGGGGAGTTGGAGAGTAGTCGGGCACCTCCTGCCAAATCACGGCGGCCGTAGTGGCACGCCTGCGAGTGAGAGGCTGTGCACTATGAGGCACATGTGCTAAAGAAGGCGGTGAGCCTTGTCCTCACGCCTGCCACTTCCACCAAACGCATGACAACGCCACCAAAATGAAATCCCAGGTGCACTAGACCCAGGGAAATCTCGGCAATAGACGCACAACTCCGGGAAAGCACGGGCGACGGAGTGGCATGCGTGAGAGTGAGAGGCTGTGCAAGGTGTACCGGCTGAGCCTTGTACTCATGCCTGCCCACTTCCACGATACACATCACCACGCGGCCAAAACGGATTCCCGGGTGCAGTAGATAGTCCCAGGGGAGTTGGAGAGTAGTCGGGCACCTCCTGCCAAATCACGGCAGCCGTAGTGGCACGCCTGCGAGTGAGAGGCTGTGCACTATGAGGCACATGTGCTAAAGAAGGCGGTGAGCCTTGTACTCACGCCTGCCACTTCCACGAAACACATCACCACGCGGCCAAAAGCTATTCCCGGGTGCAGTAGATAGTCCCAGGGGAGTTGGGCAGTAGACGCGCACTTCCTGCCAAGTCGCGGCGGCCGTAGTGGCACGCCTGCGAGTGAGAGGCTGTGCACTATGAGGCACATGTGCTAAAGAAGGCGGTGAGCCTTGTACTCACGCATGCCACTTCCACCAAACGCATGACAACGCCACCAAAATGAAATCCCAGGTGCACTAGACGCAGGGAAACCTCGGCAATAGACGCACAACTCCGGGAAAGCACGGGCGACGGAGTGGCATGCGTGAGAGTGAGAGGCTGTGCAAGGTGTACCGGCTGAGCCTTGTACTCATGCCTGCCCACTTCCACGATACACATCACCACGCGGCCAAAACGGATTCCCGGGTGCAGTAGATAGTCCCAGGGGAGTTGGAGAGTAGTCGGGCACCTCCTGCCAAGTCGCGGCGGTCGTAGTGGCACGCCTGCGAGTGAGAGGCTGTGCACTATGAGGCACATGTGCTAAAGAAGGCGGTGAGCCTTGTCCTCACGCCTGCCACTTCCACCAAACGCATGACAACGCCACCAAAATGAAATCCCAGGTGCACTAGACCCAGGGAAACCTCGGCAATAGACGCACAACTCCGGGAAAGCACGGGCGACGGAGTGGCATGCGTGAGAGTGAGAGGCTGTGCAAGGTGTACCGGCTGAGCCTTGTACTCATGCCTGCCCACTTCCACGATACACATCACCACGCGGCCAAAACGGATTCCCGGGTGCAGTAGATAGTCCCAGGGGAGTTGGAGAGTAGTCGGGCACCTCCTGCCAAATCACGGCAGCCGTAGTGGCACGCCTGCGAGTGAGAGGCTGTGCACTATGAGGCACATGTGCTAAAGAAGGCGGTGAGCCTTGTACTCACGCCTGCCACTTCCACGAAACACATCACCACGCGGCCAAAAGCTATTCCCGGGTGCAGTAGATAGTCCCAGGGGAGTTGGGCAGTAGACGCGCACATCCTGCCAAGTCGCGGCAGCCGTAGTGGCACGCCTGCGAGTGAGAGGCTGTGCACTATGAGGCACATGTGCTAAAGAAGGCGGTGAGCCTTGTACTCACGCATGCCACTTCCACCAAACGCATGACAACGCCACCAAAATGAAATCCCAGGTGCACTAGACCCAGGGAAACCTCGGCAATAGACGCGCAACTCCGGGAAAGCACGGGCGACGGAGTGGCATGCGTGAGAGTGAGAGGCTGTGCAAGGTGTACGGGCTGAGCCTTGTACTCACGCCTGCCACTTCCACGAAACACATCACCACGCGGCCAAAACTTATTCCCGGGTGAAGTAGATAGTCCCAGGGGAGTTGGGGAGTAGGCGCGCACCTCCTGCCAGATCACGGCGGCCGTAGTGGCACGCCTGCGAGTGAGAGGCTGTGCACTATGAGGCACATGTGCTAAAGAAGGCGGTGAGCCTTGTAACCACGCCTGCCACTTCCACCAAACGCATGACAACGCCACCAAAATGAAATCCCAGCTGCACTAGACGCAGGGAAACCTCAGCAATAGACGCGCAACTCCGGGAAAGCACGGGCGACGAAGTGGCATGCGTGAGAGTGAGAGGCTGTGCAAGGTGTAAGGGCTGAGCCTTGTACTCACGCCTGCCACTTCCACGAAACACATCACTACGCGGCAAGAACGGGTTCCCGGGTGCAGTAGATAGTCCCAGGGGAGTTGGAGAGTAGTCGGGCACCTCCTGCCAAATTACGGCAGCCGTAGTGGCACGCCTGCAATTGAGAGGCTGTGCACTGTGAGGCACATGTGCTAAAGAAGGCGGTCAGTCTTGTACTCACGCCTGCCACTTCCACGAAACACATCACCACGAAGCCAAAACGGATTCCCGGGTGCAGTAGATAGTCCCAGGGGAGTTGGAGAGTAGTCGGGCACCTCCTGCCAAATCACGGCGGCCGTAGTGGCACGCCTGCGAGTGAGAGGCTGTGCACTATGAGGCACATGTGCTAAAGAAGGCGGTGAGCCTTGTCCTCACGCCTGCCACTTCCACCAAACGCATGACAACGCCACCAAAATGAAATCCCAGGTGCACTAGACCCAGGGAAACCTCGGCAATAGACGCACAACTCCGGGAAAGCACGGGCGACGGAGTGGCATGCGTGAGAGTGAGAGGCTGTGCAAGGTGTACGGGCTGAGCCTTGTACTCACGCCCGCCACTTCCACGAAACACATCACCACGCGGCCAAAACTTATTCCCGGGTGAAGTAGATAGTCCCAGGGGAGTTGGGGAGTAGGCGCGCACCTCCTGCCAGATCACGGCGGCCGTAGTGGCACGCCTGCGAGTGAGAGGCTGTGCACTATGAGGCACATGTGCTAAAGAGGGCGGTGAGCCTTGTACTCACGCATGCCACTTCCACCAAACGCATGACAACGCCACCAAAATGAAATCCCAGGTGCACTAGACGCAGGGAAACCTCGGCAATAGACGCACAACTCCGGGAAAGCACGGGCGACGGAGTGGCATGCGTGAGAGTGAGAGGCTGTGCAAGGTGTACCGGCTGAGCCTTGTACTCATGCCTGCCCACTTCCACGATACACATCACCACGCGGCCAAAACGGATTCCCGGGTGCAGTAGATAGTCCCAGGGGAGTTGGAGAGTAGTCGGGCACCTCCTGCCAAATCACGGCAGCCGTAGTGGCACGCCTGCGAGTGAGAGGCTGTGCACTATGAAGCACATGTGCTAAAGAAGGCGGTGAGCCTTGTACTCACGCCTGCCACTTCCACGAAACACATCACCACGCGGCCAAAAGCTATTCCCGGGTGCAGTAGATAGCCCCAGGGGAGTTGGGCAGTAGACGCGCACATCCTGCCAAGTCGCGGCAGCCGTAGTGGCACGCCTGCGAGTGAGAGGCTGTGCACTATGAGGCACATGTGCTAAAGAAGGCGGTGAGCCTTGTACTCACGCATGCCACTTCCACCAAACGCATGACAACGCCACCAAAATGAAATCCCAGGTGCACTAGACCCAGGGAGACCTCGGCAATAGACGCGCAACTCCGGGAAAGCACGGGCGACGGAGTGGCATGCGTGAGAGTGAGAGGCTGTGCAAGGTGTACGGGCTGAGCCTTGTACTCACGCCTGCCACTTCCACGAAACACATCACCACGCGGCCAAAACTTATTCCCGGGTGAAGTAGATAGTCCCAGGGGAGTTGGGGAGTAGGCGCGCACCTCCTGCCAGATCACGGCGGCCGTAGTGGCACGCCTGCGAGTGAGAGGCTGTGCACTATGAGGCACATGTGCTAAAGAAGGCGGTGAGCCTTGTACTCACGCCTGCCACTTCCACCAAACGCATGACAACGCCACCAAAATGAAATCCCAGGTGCATTAGACGCAGGGAAACCTCGGCAATAGACGCGCAACTCCGGGAAAGCACGGGCGACGAAGTGGCATGCGTGAGAGTGAGAGGCTGTGCAAGGTGTAAGGGCTGAGCCTTGTATTCACGCCTGCCACTTCCACGAAACACATCACTACGCGGCAAGAACGGGTTCCCGGGTGCAGTAGATAGTCCCAGGGGAGTTGGAGAGTAGTCGGGCACCTCCTGCCAAATCACGGCAGCCGTAGTGGCACGCCTGCAATTGAGAGGCTGTGCACTGTGAGGCACATGTGCTAAAGAAGGCGGTCAGTCTTGTACTCACGCCTGCCACTTCCACGAAACACATCACCACGCGGCCAAAACGGATTCCCGGGTGCAGTAGATAGTCCCAGGGGAGTTGGAGAGTAGTCGGGCACCTCCTGCCAAATCACGGCGGCCGTAGTGGCACGCCTGCGAGTGAGAGGCTGTGCACTATGAGGCACATGTGCTAAAGAAGGCGGTGAGCCTTGTCCTCACGCCTGCCACTTCCACCAAACGCATGACAACGCCACCAAAATGAAATCCCAGGTGCACTAGACCCAGGGAAACCTCGGCAATAGACGCACAACTCCGGGAAAGCACGGGCGACGGAGTGGCATGCGTGAGAGTGAGAGGCTGTGCAATTTGTACCGGCTGAGAATTGTACTCATGCCTGCCCACTTCCACGATACACATCACCACGCGGCCAAAACGGATTCCCGGGTGCAGTAGATAGTCCCAGGGGAGTTGGAGAGTAGTCGGGCACCTCCTGCCAAATCACGGCAGCCGTAGTGGCACGCCTGCGAGTGAGAGGCTGTGCACTATGAGGCACATGTGCTAAAGAAGGCGGTGAGCCTTGTACTCACGCCTGCCACTTCCACGAAACACATCACCACGCGGCCAAAAGCTATTCCCGGGTGCAGTAGATAGTCCCAGGGGAGTTGGGCAGTAGACGCGCACTTCCTGCCAAGTCGCGGCGGCCGTAGTGGCACGCCTGCGAGTGAGAGGCTGTGCACTATGAGGCACATGTGCTAAAGAAGGCGGTGAGCCTTGTACTCACGCATGCCACTTCCACCAAACGCATGACAACGCCACCAAAATGAAATCCCAGGTGCACTAGACGCAGGGAAACCTCGGCAATAGACGCACAACTCCGGGAAAGCACGGGCGACGGAGTGGCATGCGTGAGAGTGAGAGGCTGTGCAAGGTGTACCGGCTGAGCCTTGTACTCATGCCTGCCCACTTCCACGATACACATCACCACGCGGCCAAAACGGATTCCCGGGTGCAGTAGATAGTCCCAGGGGAGTTGGAGAGTAGTCGGGCACCTCCTGCCAAATCACGGCAGCCGTAGTGGCACGCCTGCGAGTGAGAGGCTGTGCACTATGAGGCACATGTGCTAAAGAAGGCGGTGAGCCTTGTACTCACGCCTGCCACTTCCACGAAACACATCACCACGCGGCCAAAAGCTATTCCCGGGTGCAGTAGATAGTCCCAGGGGAGTTGGGCAGTAGACGCGCACATCCTGCCAAGTCGCGGCAGCCGTAGTGGCACGCCTGCGAGTGAGAGGCTGTGCACTATGAGGCACATGTGCTAAAGAAGGCGGTGAGCCTTGTACTCACGCATGCCACTTCCACCAAACGCATGACAACGCCACCAAAATGAAATCCCAGGTGCACTAGACCCAGGGAAACCTCGGCAATAGACGCGCAACTCCGGGAAAGCACGGGCGACGGAGTGGCATGCGTGAGAGTGAGAGGCTGTGCAAGGTGTACGGGCTGAGCCTTGTACTCACGCCTGCCACTTCCACGAAACACATCACCACGCGGCCAAAACTTATTCCCGGGTGAAGTAGATAGTCCCAGGGGAGTTGGGGAGTAGGCGCGCACCTCCTGCCAGATCAAGGCGGCCGTAGTGGCACGCCTGCGAGTGAGAGGCTGTGCACTATGAGGCACATGTGCTAAAGAAGGCGGTGAGCCTTGTACTCACGCCTGCTACTTCCACCAAACGCATGACAACGCCACCAAAATGAAATCCCAGGTGCACTAGACGCAGGGAAACCTCGGCAATAGACGCGCAACTCCGGGAAAGCACGGGCGACGAAGTGGCATTCGTGAGAGTGAGAGGCTGTGCAAGGTGTAAGGGCTGAGCCTTGTACTCACGCGTGCCACTTCCACGAAACACATCACTACGCGGCAAGAACGGGTTCCCGGGTGCAGTAGATAGTCCCAGGGGAGTTGGAGAGTAGTCGGGCACCTCCTGCCAAATCACGGCAGCCGTAGTGGCACGCCTGCAATTGAGAGGCTGTGCACTGTGAGGCACATGTGCTAAAGAAGGCGGTCAGTCTTGTACTCACGCCTGCCACTTCCACGAAACACATCACCACGCGGCCAAAACGGATTCCCGGGTGCAGTAGATAGTCCCAGGGGAGTTGGAGAGTAGTCGGGCACCTCCTGCCAAGTCGCGGCGGCCGTAGTGGCACGCCTGCGAGTGAGAGGCTGTGCACTATGAGGCACATGTGCTAAAGAAGGCGGTGAGCCTTGTCCTCACGCCTGCCACTTCCACCAAACGCATGACAACGCCACCAAAATGAAATCCCAGGTGCACTAGACCCAGGGAAACCTCGGCAATAGACGCACAACTCCGGGAAAGCACGGGCGACGGAGTGGCATGCGTGAGAGTGAGAGGCTGTGCAAGGTGTACCGGCTGAGCCTTGTACTCATGCCTGCCCACTTCCACGATACACATCACCACGCGGCCAAAACGGATTCCCGGGTGCAGTAGATAGTCCCAGGGGAGTTGGAGAGTAGTCGGGCACCTCCTGCCAAATCACGGCAGCCGTAGTGGCACGCCTGCGAGTGAGAGGCTGTGCACTATGAGGCACATGTGCTAAAGAAGGCGGTGAGCCTTGTACTCACGCCTGCCACTTCCACGAAACACATCACCACGCGGCCAAAAGCTATTCCCGGGTGCAGTAGATAGTCCCAGGGGAGTTGGGCAGTAGACGCGCACATCCTGCCAAGTCGCGGCAGCCGTAGTGGCACGCCTGCGAGTGAGAGGCTGTGCACTATGAGGCACATGTGCTAAAGAAGGCGGTGAGCCTTGTACTCACGCATGCCACTTCCACCAAACGCATGACAACGCCACCAAAATGAAATCCCAGGTGCACTAGACCCAGGGAAACCTCGGCAATAGACGCGCAACTCCGGGAAAGCACGGGCGACGGAGTGGCATGCGTGAGAGTGAGAGGCTGTGCAAGGTGTACGGGCTGAGCCTTGTACTCACGCCTGCCACTTCCACGAAACACATCACCACGCGGCCAAAACTTATTCCCGGGTGAAGTAGATAGTCCCAGGGGAGTTGGGGAGTAGGCGCGCACCTCCTGCCAGATCACGGCGGCCGTAGTGGCACGCCTGCGAGTGAGAGGCTGTGCACTATGAGGCACATGTGCTAAAGAAGGCGGTGAGCCTTGTAACCACGCCTGCCACTTCCACCAAACGCATGACAACGCCACCAAAATGAAATCCCAGGTGCACTAGACGCAGGGAAACCTCGGCAATAGACGCGCAACTCCGGGAAAGCACGGGCGACGAAGTGGCATGCGTGAGAGTGAGAGGCTGTGCAAGGTGTAAGGGCTGAGCCTTGTACTCACGCCTGCCACTTCCACGAAACACATCACTACGCGGCAAGAACGGGTTCCCGGGTGCAGTAGATAGTCCCAGGGGAGTTGGAGAGTAGTCGGGCACCTCCTGCCAAATCACGGCAGCCGTAGTGGCACGCCTGCAATTGAGAGGCTGTGCACTGTGAGGCACATGTGCTAAAGAAGGCGGTCAGTCTTGTACTTACGCCTGCCACTTCCACGAAACACATCACCACGCGGCCAAAACGGATTCCCGGGTGCAGTAGATAGTCCCAGGAGAGTTGGAGAGTAGTCGGGCACCTCCTGCCAAATCACGGCGGCCGTAGTGGCACGCCTGCGAGTGAGAGGCTGTGCACTATGAGGCACATGTGCTAAAGAAGGCGGTGAGCCTTGTCCTCACGCCTGCCACTTCCACCAAACGCATGACAACGCCACCAAAATGAAATCCCAGGTGCACTAGACCCAGGGAAACCTCGGCAATAGACGCAAAACTCCGGGAAAGCACGGGCGACGGAGTGGCATGCGTGAGAGTGAGAGGCTGTGCAAGGTGTACCGGCTGAGCCTTGTACTCATGCCTGCCCACTTCCACGATACACATCACCACGCGGCCAAAACGGATTCCCGGGTGCAGTAGATAGTCCCAGGGGAGTTGGAGAGTAGTCGGGCACCTCCTGCCAAATCACGGCAGCCGTAGTGGCACGCCTGCGAGTGAGAGGCTGTGCACTATGAGGCACATGTGCTAAAGAAGGCGGTGAGCCTTGTCCTCACGCCTGCCACTTCCACCAAACGCATGACAACGCCACCAAAATGAAATCCCAGGTGCACTAGACCCAGGGAAACCTCGGCAATAGACGCGCAACTCCGGGAAAGCACGGGCGACGGAGTGGCATGCGTGAGAGTGAGAGGCTGTGCAAGGTGTACGGGCTGAGCCTTGTACTCACGCCTGCCACTTCCACGAAACACATCACCACGCGGCCAAAACTTATTCCCGGGTGAAGTAGATAGTCCCAGGGGAGTTGGGGAGTAGGCGCGCACCTCCTGCCAGATCACGGCGGCCGTAGTGGCACGCCTGCGAGTGAGAGGCTGTGCACTATGAGGCACATGTGCTAAAGAAGGCGGTGAGCCTTGTACTCACGCCTGCCACTTCCACGAAACACATCACCACGCGGCCAAAAGCTATTCCCGGGTGCAGTAGATAGTCCCAGGGGAGTTGGGCAGTAGACGCGCACTTCCTGCCAAGTCGCGGCGGCCGTAGTGGCACGCCTGCGAGTGAGAGGCTGTGCACTATGAGGCACATGTGCTAAAGAAGGCGGTGAGCCTTGTACTCACGCATGCCACTTCCACCAAACGCATGACAACGCCACCAAAATGAAATCCCAGGTGCACTAGACGCAGGGAAACCTCGGCAATAGACGCACAACTCCGGGAAAGCACGGGCGACGGAGTGGCATGCGTGAGAGTGAGAGGCTGTGCAAGGTGTACCGGCTGAGCCTTGTACTCATGCCTGCCCACTTCCACGATACACATCACCACGCGGCCAAAACGGATTCCCGGGTGCAGTAGATAGTCCCAGGGGAGTTGGAGAGTAGTCGGGCACCTCCTGCCAAATCACGGCAGCCGTAGTGGCACGCCTGCGAGTGAGAGGCTGTGCACTATGAGGCACATGTGCTAAAGAAGGCGGTGAGCCTTGTACTCACGCCTGCCACTTCCACGAAACACATCACCACGCGGCCAAAAGCTATTCCCGGGTGCAGTAGATAGTCCCAGGGGAGTTGGGCAGTAGACGCGCACATCCTGCCAAGTCGCGGCAGCCGTAGTGGCACGCCTGCGAGTGAGAGGCTGTGCACTATGAGGCACATGTGCTAAAGAAGGCGGTGAGCCTTGTACTCACGCATGCCACTTCCACCAAACGCATGACAACGCCACCAAAATGAAATCCCAGGTGCACTAGACCCAGGGAAACCTCGGCAATAGACGCGCAACTCCGGGAAAGCACGGGCGACGGAGTGGCATGCGTGAGAGTGAGAGGCTGTGCAAGGTGTACGGGCTGAGCCTTGTACTCACGCCTGCCACTTCCACGAAACACATCACCACGCGGCCAAAACTTATTCCCGGGTGAAGTAGATAGTCCCAGGGGAGTTGGGGAGTAGGCGCGCACCTCCTGCCAGATCACGGCGGCCGTAGTGGCACGCCTGCGAGTGAGAGGCTGTGCACTATGAGGCACATGTGCTAAAGAAGGCGGTGAGCCTTGTACTCACGCCTGCCACTTCCACCAAACGCATGACAACGCCACCAAAATGAAATCCCAGGTGCACTAGACGCAGGGAAACCTCGGCAATAGACGCGCAACTCCGGGAAAGCACGGGCGACGAAGTGGCATGCGTGAGAGTGAGAGGCTGTGCAAGGTGTAAGGGCTGAGCCTTGTACTCACGCCTGCCACTTCCACGAAACACATCACTACGCGGCAAGAACGGGTTCCCGGGTGCAGTAGATAGTCCCAGGGGAGTTGGAGAGTAGTCGGGCACCTCCTGCCAAATCACGGCAGCCGTAGTGGCACGCCTGCAATTGAGAGGCTGTGCACTGTGAGGCACATGTGCTAAAGAAGGCGGTCAGTCTTGTACTCACGCCTGCCACTTCCACGAAACACATCACCACGCGGCCAAAACGGATTCCCGGGTGCAGTAGATAGTCCCAGGGGAGTTGGAGAGTAGTCGGGCACCTCCTGCCAAGTCGCGGCGGCCGTAGTGGCACGCCTGCGAGTGAGAGGCTGTGCACTATGAGGCACATGTGCTAAAGAAGGCGGTGAGCCTTGTCCTCACGCCTGCCACTTCCACCAAACGCATGACAACGCCACTAAAATGAAATCCCAGGTGCACTAGACCCAGGGAAACCTCGGCAATAGACGCACAACTCCGGGAAAGCACGGGCGACGGAGTGGTATGCGTGAGAGTGAGAGGCTGTGCAAGGTGTACCGGCTGAGCCTTGTACTCATGCCTGCCCACTTCCACGATACACATCACCACGCGGCCAAAACGGATTCCCGGGTGCAGTAGATAGTCCCAGGGGAGTTGGAGAGTAGTCGGGCACCTCCTGCCAAATCACGGCAGCCGTAGTGGCACGCCTGCGAGTGAGAGGCTGTGCACTATGAGGCACATGTGCTAAAGAAGGCGGTGAGCCTTGTACTCACGCCTGCCACTTCCACGAAACACATCACCACGCGGCCAAAAGCTATTCCCGGGTGCAGTAGATAGTCCCAGGGGAGTTGGGCAGTAGACGCGCACATCCTGCCAAGTCGCGGCAGCCGTAGTGGCACGCCTGCGAGTGAGAGGCTGTGCACTATGAGGCACATGTGCTAAAGAAGGCGGTGAGCCTTGTACTCACGCATGCCACTTCCACCAAACGCATGACAACGCCACCAAAATGAAATCCCAGGTGCACTAGACCCAGGGAAACCTCGGCAATAGACGCGCAACTCCGGGAAAGCACGGGCGACGGAGTGGCATGCGTGAGAGTGAGAGGCTGTGCAAGGTGTACGGGCTGAGCCTTGTACCAACGCCTGCCACTTCCACGAAACACATCACCACGCGGCCAAAACTTATTCCCGGGTGAAGTAGATAGTCCCAGGGGAGTTGGGGAGTAGGCGCGCACCTCCTGCCAGATCACGGCGGCCGTAGTGGCACGCCTGCGAGTGAGAGGCTGTGCACTATGAGGCACATGTGCTAAAGAAGGCGGTGAGCCTTGTCCTCACGCCTGCCACTTCCACCAAACGCATGACAACGCCACCAAAGTGAAATCCCAGGTGCACTAGACCCAGGGAAACCTCGGCAATAGACGCACAACTCCGGGAAAGCACGGGCGACGGAGTGGCATGCGTGAGAGTGAGAGGCTGTGCGAGGTGTACGGGCTGAGCCTTGTACTCACGCCTGCCACTTCCACGAAACACATCACCACGCGGCCAAAACTTATTCCCGGGTGAAGTAGATAGTCCCAGGGGAGTTGGGGAGTAGGCGCGCACCTCCTGCCAGATCACGGCGGCCGTAGTGGCACGCCTGCGAGTGAGAGGCTGTGCACTATGAGGCACATGTGCTAAAGAAGGCGGTGAGCCTTGTACTTACGCCTGCCACTTCCACCAAACGCATGACAACGCCACCAAAATGAAATCCCAGGTGCACTAGACGCAGGGAAACCTCGGCAATAGACGCGCAACTCCGGGAAAGCACGGGCGACGAAGTGGCATGCGTGAGAGTGAGAGGCTGTGCAAGGTGTAAGGGCTGAGCCTTGTACTCACGCCTGCCACTTCCACGAAACACATCACTACGCGGCAAGAACGGATTCCCGGGTGCAGTAGATAGTCCCAGGGGAGTTGGAGAGTAGTCGCGCACCTCCTGCCGAATCACGGCAGCCGTAGTGGCACGCCTGCGAGTGAGAGGCTGTGCACTATGAGGCACATGTGCTAAAGAAGGCGGTGAGCCTTGTACTCACGCCTGCCACTTCCACGAAACACATCACCACGCGGCCAAAAGCTATTCCCGGGTGCAGTAGATAGTCCCAGGGGAGTTGGGCAGTAGACGCGCACATCCTGCCAAGTCGCGGCAGCCGTAGTGGCACGCCTGCGAGTGAGAGGCTGTGCACTATGAGGCACATGTGCTAAAGAAGGCGGTGAGCCTTGTACTCACGCATGCCACTTCCACCAAACGCATGACAACGCCACCAAAATGAAATCCCAGGTGCACTAGACCCAGGGAAACCTCGGCAATAGACGCGCAACTCCGGGAAAGCACGGGCGACGGAGTGGCATGCGTGAGAGTGAGAGGCTGTGCAAGGTGTACGGGCTGAGCCTTGTACTCACGCCTGCCACTTCCACGAAACACATCACCACGCGGCCAAAACTTATTCCCGGGTGAAGTAGATAGTCCCAGGGGAGTTGGGGAGTAGGCGCGCACCTCCTGCCAGATCACGGCGGCCGTAGTGGCACGCCTGCGAGTGAGAGGCTGTGCACTATGAGGCACATGTGCTAAAGAAGGCGGTGAGCCTTGTACTCACGCCTGCCACTTCCACCAAACGCATGACAACGCCACCAAAATGAAATCCCAGGTGCACTAGACGCAGGGAAACCTCGGCAATAGACGCGCAACTCCGGGAAAGCACGGGCGACGAAGTGGCATGCGTGAGAGTGAGAGGCTGTGCAAGGTGTAAGGGCTGAGCCTTGTACTCACGCCTGCCACTTCCACGAAACACATCACTACGCGGCAAGAACGGGTTCCCGGGTGCAGTAGATAGTCCCAGGGGAGTTGGAGAGTAGTCGGGCACCTCCTGCCAAATCACGGCAGCCGTAGTGGCACGCCTGCAATTGAGAGGCTGTGCACTGTGAGGCACATGTGCTAAAGAAGGCGGTCAGTCTTGTACTCACGCCTGCCACTTCCACGAAACACATCACCACGCGGCCAAAACGGATTCCCGGGTGCAGTAGATAGTCCCAGGGGAGTTGGAGAGTAGTCGGGCACCTCCTGCCAAGTCGCGGCGGCCGTAGTGGCACGCCTGCGAGTGAGAGGCTGTGCACTATGAGGCACATGTGCTAAAGAAGGCGGTGAGCCTTGTCCTCACGCCTGCCACTTCCACCAAACGCATGACAACGCCACTAAAATGAAATCCCAGGTGCACTAGACCCAGGGAAACCTCGGCAATAGACGCACAACTCCGGGAAAGCACGGGCGACGGAGTGGTATGCGTGAGAGTGAGAGGCTGTGCAAGGTGTACCGGCTGAGCCTTGTACTCATGCCTGCCCACTTCCACGATACACATCACCACGCGGCCAAAACGGATTCCCGGGTGCAGTAGATAGTCCCAGGGGAGTTGGAGAGTAGTCGGGCACCTCCTGCCAAATCACGGCAGCCGTAGTGGCACGCCTGCGAGTGAGAGGCTGTGCACTATGAGGCACATGTGCTAAAGAAGGCGGTGAGCCTTGTACTCACGCCTGCCACTTCCACGAAACACATCACCACGCGGCCAAAAGCTATTCCCGGGTGCAGTAGATAGTCCCAGGGGAGGTGGGCAGTAGACGCGCACATCCTGCCAAGTCGCGGCAGCCGTAGTGGCACGCCTGCGAGTGAGAGGCTGTGCACTATGAGGCACATGTGCTAAAGAAGGCGGTGAGCCTTGTACTCACGCATGCCACTTCCACCAAACGCATGACAACGCCACCAAAATGAAATCCCAGGTGCACTAGACCCAGGGAAACCTCGGCAATAGACGCGCAACTCCGGGAAAGCACGGGCGACGGAGTGGCATGCGTGAGAGTGAGAGGCTGTGCAAGGTGTACGGGCTGAGCCTTGTACCAACGCCTGCCACTTCCACGAAACACATCACCACGCGGCCAAAACTTATTCCCGGGTGAAGTAGATAGTCCCAGGGGAGTTGGGGAGTAGGCGCGCACCTCCTGCCAGATCACGGCGGCCGTAGTGGCACGCCTGCGAGTGAGAGGCTGTGCACTATGAGGCACATGTGCTAAAGAAGGCGGTGAGCCTTGTACTCACGCCTGCCACTTCCACCAAACGCATGACAACGCCACCAAAATGAAATCCCAGGTGCACTAGACGCAGGGAAACCTCGGCAATAGACGCGCAACTCCGGGAAAGCACGGGCGACGAAGTGGCATGCGTGAGAGTGAGAGGCTGTGCAAGGTGTAAGGGCTGAGCCTTGTACTCACGCCTGCCACTTCCACGAAACACATCACTACGCGGCAAGAACGGGTTCCCGGGTGCAGTAGATAGTCCCAGGGGAGTTGGAGAGTAGTCGGGCACCTCCTGCCAAATCACGGCAGCCGTAGTGGCACGCCTGCAATTGAGAGGCTGTGCACTGTGAGGCACATGTGCTAAAGAAGGCGGTCAGTCTTGTACTCACGCCTGCCACTTCCACGAAACACATCACCACGCGGCCAAAACGGATTCCCGGGTGCAGTAGATAGTCCCAGGGGAGTTGGAGAGTAGTCGGGCACCTCCTGCCAAATCACGGCGGCCGTAGTGGCACGCCTGCGAGTGAGAGGCTGTGCACTATGAGGCACATGTGCTAAAGAAGGCGGTGAGCCTTGTCCTCACGCCTGCCACTTCCACCAAACGCATGACAACGCCACCAAAGTGAAATCCCAGGTGCACTAGACCCAGGGAAACCTCGGCAATAGACGCACAACTCCGGGAAAGCACGGGCGACGGAGTGGCATGCGTGAGAGTGAGAGGCTGTGCAAGGTGTACGGGCTGAGCCTTGTACTCACGCCTGCCACTTCCACGAAACACATCACCACGCGGCCAAAACTTATTCCCGGGTGAAGTAGATAGTCCCAGGGGAGTTGGGGAGTAGGCGCGCACCTCCTGCCAGATCACGGCGGCCGTAGTGGCACGCCTGCGAGTGAGAGGCTGTGCACTATGAGGCACATGTGCTAAAGAAGGCGGTAAGCCTTGTACTTACGCCTGCGACTTCCACCAAACGCATGACAACGCCACCAAAATGAAATCCCAGGTGCACTAGACGCAGGGAAACCTCGGCAATAGACGCGCAACTCCGGGAAAGCACGGGCGACGAAGTGGCATGCGTGAGAGTGAGAGGCTGTGCAAGGTGTAAGGGCTGAGCCTTGTACTCACGCCTGCCACTTCCACGAAACACATCACTACGCGGCAAGAACGGATTCCCGGGTGCAGTAGATAGTCCCAGGGGAGTTGGAGAGTAGTCGGGCACCTCCTGCCAAATCACGGCAGCCGTAGTGGCACGCCTGCGAGTGAGAGGCTGTGCACTATGAGGCACATGTGCTAAAGAAGGCGGTGAGCCTTGTACTCACGCCTGCCACTTCCACGAAACACATCACCACGCGGCCAAAAGCTATTCCCGGGTGCAGTAGATAGTCCCAGGGGAGTTGGGCAGTAGACGCGCACATCCTGCCAAGTCGCGGCAGCCGTAGTGGCACGCCTGCGAGTGAGAGGCTGTGCACTATGAGGCACATGTGCTAAAGAAGGCGGTGAGCCTTGTACTCACGCATGCCACTTCCACCAAACGCATGACAACGCCACCAAAATGAAATCCCAGGTGCACTAGACCCAGGGAAACCTCGGCAATAGACGCGCAACTCCGGGAAAGCACGGGCGACGGAGTGGCATGCGTGAGAGTGAGAGGCTGTGCAAGGTGTACGGGCTGAGCCTTGTACTCACGCCTGCCACTTCCACGAAACACATCACCACGCGGCCAAAACTTATTCCCGGGTGAAGTAGATAGTCCCAGGGGAGTTGGGGAGTAGGCGCGCACCTCCTGCCAGATCACGGCGGCCGTAGTGGCACGCCTGCGAGTGAGAGGCTGTGCACTATGAGGCACATGTGCTAAAGAAGGCGGTGAGCCTTGTACTCACGCCTGCCACTTCCACCAAACGCATGACAACGCCACCAAAATGAAATCCCAGGTGCACTAGACGCAGGGAAACCTCGGCAATAGACGCGCAACTCCGGGAAAGCACGGGCGACGAAGTGGCATGCGTGAGAGTGAGAGGCTGTGCAAGGTGTAAGGGCTGAGCCTTGTACTCACGCCTGCCACTTCCACGAAACACATCACTACGCGGCAAGAACGGGTTCCCGGGTGCAGTAGATAGTCCCAGGGGAGTTGGAGAGTAGTCGGGCACCTCCTGCCAAATCACGGCAGCCGTAGTGGCACGCCTGCAATTGAGAGGCTGTGCACTGTGAGGCACATGTGCTAAAGAAGGCGGTCAGTCTTGTACTCACGCCTGCCACTTCCACGAAACACATCACCACGCGGCCAAAACGGATTCCCGGGTGCAGTAGATAGTCCCAGGGGAGTTGGAGAGTAGTCGGGCACCTCCTGCCAAGTCGCGGCGGCCGTAGTGGCACGCCTGCGAGTGAGAGGCTGTGCACTATGAGGCACATGTGCTAAAGAAGGCGGTGAGCCTTGTCCTCACGCCTGCCACTTCCACCAAACGCATGACAACGCCACTAAAATGAAATCCCAGGTGCACTAGACCCAGGGAAACCTCGGCAATAGACGCACAACTCCGGGAAAGCACGGGCGACGGAGTGGTATGCGTGAGAGTGAGAGGCTGTGCAAGGTGTACCGGCTGAGCCTTGTACTCATGCCTGCCCACTTCCACGATACACATCACCACGCGGCCAAAACGGATTCCCGGGTGCAGTAGATAGTCCCAGGGGAGTTGGAGAGTAGTCGGGCACCTCCTGCCAAATCACGGCAGCCGTAGTGGCACGCCTGCGAGTGAGAGGCTGTGCACTATGAGGCACATGTGCTAAAGAAGGCGGTGAGCCTTGTACTCACGCCTGCCACTTCCACGAAACACATCACCACGCGGCCAAAAGCTATTCCCGGGTGCAGTAGATAGTCCCAGGGGAGTTGGGCAGTAGACGCGCACATCCTGCCAAGTCGCGGCAGCCGTAGTGGCACGCCTGCGAGTGAGAGGCTGTGCACTATGAGGCACATGTGCTAAAGAAGGCGGTGAGCCTTGTACTCACGCATGCCACTTCCACCAAACGCATGACAACGCCACCAAAATGAAATCCCAGGTGCACTAGACCCAGGGAAACCTCGGCAATAGACGCGCAACTCCGGGAAAGCACGGGCGACGGAGTGGCATGCGTGAGAGTGAGAGGCTGTGCAAGGTGTACGGGCTGAGCCTTGTACCAACGCCTACCACTTCCACGAAACACATCACCACGCGGCCAAAACTTATTCCCGGGTGAAGTAGATAGTCCCAGGGGAGTTGGGGAGTAGGCGCGCACCTCCTGCCAGATCACGGCGGCCGTAGTGGCACGCCTGCGAGTGAGAGGCTGTGCACTATGAGGCACATGTGCTAAAGAAGGCGGTGAGCCTTGTACTCACGCCTGCCACTTCCACCAAACGCATGACAACGCCACCAAAATGAAATCCCAGGTGCACTAGACGCAGCGAAACCTCGGCAATAGACGCGCAACTCCGGGAAAGCACGGGCGACGAAGTGGCATGCGTGAGAGTGAGAGGCTGTGCAAGGTGTAAGGGCTGAGCCTTGTACTCACGCCTGCCACTTCCACGAAACACATCACTACGCGGCAAGAACGGGTTCCCGGGTGCAGTAGATAGTCCCAGGGGAGTTGGAGAGTAGTCGGGCACCTCCTGCCAAATCACGGCAGCCGTAGTGGCACGCCTGCAATTGAGAGGCTGTGCACTGTGAGGCACATGTGCTAAAGAAGGCGGTCAGTCTTGTACTCACGCCTGCCACTTCCACGAAACACATCACCACGCGGCCAAAACGGATTCCCGGGTGCAGTAGATAGTCCCAGGGGAGTTGGAGAGTAGTCGGGCACCTCCTGCCAAATCACGGCGGCCGTAGTGGCACGCCTGCGAGTGAGAGGCTGTGCACTATGAGGCACATGTGCTAAAGAAGGCGGTAAGCCTTGTCCTCACGCCTGCCACTTCCACCAAACGCATGACAACGCCACCAAAGTGAAATCCCAGGTGCACTAGACCCAGGGAAACCTCGGCAATAGACGCACAACTCCGGGAAAGCACGGGCGACGGAGTGGCATGCGTGAGAGTGAGAGGCTGTGCAAGGTGTACGGGCTGAGCCTTGTACTCACGCCTGCCACTTCCACGAAACACATCACCACGCGGCCAAAACTTATTCCCGGGTGAAGTAGATAGTCCCAGGGGAGTTGGGGAGTAGGCGCGCACCTCCTGCCAGATCACGGCGGCCGTAGTGGCACGCCTGCGAGTGAGAGGCTGTGCACTATGAGGCACATGTGCTAAAGAAGGCGGTGAGCCTTGTACTCACGCCTGCCACTTCCACCAAACGCATGACAACGCCACCAAAATGAAATCCCAGGTGCACTAGACGCAGGGAAACCTCGGCAATAGACGCGCAACTCCGGGAAAGCACGGGCGACGAAGTGGCATGCGTGAGAGTGAGAGGCTGTGCAAGGTGTAAGGGCTGAGCCTTGTACTCACGCCTGCCACTTCCACGAAACACATCACTACGCGGCAAGAACGGGTTCCCGGGTGCAGTAGATAGTCCCAGGGGAGTTGGAGAGTAGTCGGGCACCTCCTGCCAAATCACGGCAGCCGTAGTGGCACGCCTGCAATTGAGAGGCTGTGCACTGTGAGGCACATGTGCTAAAGAAGGCGGTCAGTCTTGTACTCACGCCTGCCACTTCCACGAAACACATCACCACGCGGCCAAAACGGATTCCCGGGTGCAGTAGATAGTCCCAGGGGAGTTGGAGAGTAGTCGGGCACCTCCTGCCAAGTCCCGGCGGCCGTAGTGGCACGCCTGCGAGTGAGAGGCTGTGCACTATGAGGCACATGTGCTAAAGAAGGCGGTGAGCCTTGTCCTCACGCCTGCCACTTCCACCAAACGCATGACAACGCCACTAAAATGAAATCCCAGGTGCACTACACCCAGGGAAACCTCGGCAATAGACGCACAACTCCGGGAAAGCACGGGCGACGGAGTGGTATGCGTGAGAGTGAGAGGCTGTGCAAGGTGTACCGGCTGAGCCTTGTACTCATGCCTGCCCACTTCCACGATACACATCACCACGCGGCCAAAACGGATTCCCGGGTGCAGTAGATAGTCCCAGGGGAGTTGGAGAGTAGTCGGGCACCTCCTGCCAAATCACGGCAGCCGTAGTGGCACGCCTGCGAGTGAGAGGCTGTGCACTATGAGGCACATGTGCTAAAGAAGGCGGTGAGCCTTGTACTCACGCCTGCCACTTCCACGAAACACATCACCACGCGGCCAAAAGCTATTCCCGGGTGCAGTAGATAGTCCCAGGGGAGTTGGGCAGTAGACGCGCACATCCTGCCAAGTCGCGGCAGCCGTAGTGGCACGCCTGCGAGTGAGAGGCTGTGCACTATGAGGCACATGTGCTAAAGAAGGCGGTGAGCCTTGTACTCACGCATGCCACTTCCACCAAACGCATGACAACGCCACCAAAATGAAATCCCAGGTGCACTAGACCCAGGGAAACCTCGGCAATAGACGCGCAACTCCGGGAAAGCACGGGCGACGGAGTGGCATGCGTGAGAGTGAGAGGCTGTGCAAGGTGTACGGGCTGAGCCTTGTACCAACGCCTGCCACTTCCACGAAACACATCACCACGCGGCCAAAACTTATTCCCGGGTGAAGTAGATAGTCCCAGGGGAGTTGGGGAGTAGGCGCGCACCTCCTGCCAGATCACGGCGGCCGTAGTGGCACGCCTGCGAGTGAGAGGCTGTGCACTATGAGGCACATGTGCTAAAGAAGGCGGTGAGCCTTGTACTCACGCCTGCCACTTCCACCAAACGCATGACAACGCCACCAAAATGAAATCCCAGGTGCACTAGACGCAGGGAAACCTCGGCAATAGACGCGCAACTCCGGGAAAGCACGGGCGACGAAGTGGCATGCGTGAGAGTGAGAGGCTGTGCAAGGTGTAAGGGCTGAGCCTTGTACTCACGCCTGCCACTTCCACGAAACACATCACTACGCGGCAAGAACGGGTTCCCGGGTGCAGTAGATAGTCCCAGGGGAGTTGGAGAGTAGTCGGGCACCTCCTGCCAAATCACGGCAGCCGTAGTGGCACGCCTGCAATTGAGAGGCTGTGCACTGTGAGGCACAAGTGCTAAAGAAGGCGGTCAGTCTTGTACTCAAGCCTGCCACTTCCACGAAACACATCACCACGCGGCCAAAACGGATTCCCGGGTGCAGTAGATAGTCCCAGGGGAGTTGGAGAGTAGTCGGGCACCTCCTGCCAAATCACGGCGGCCGTAGTGGCACGCCTGCGAGTGAGAGGCTGTGCACTATGAGGCACATGTGCTAAAGAAGGCGGTGAGCCTTGTCCTCACGCCTGCCACTTCCACCAAACGCATGACAACGCCACCAAAGTGAAATCCCAGGTGCACTAGACCCAGGGAAACCTCGGCAATAGACGCACAACTCCGGGAAAGCACGGGCGACGGAGTGGCATGCGTGAGAGTGAGAGGCTGTGCAAGGTGTACGGGCTGAGCCTTGTACTCACGCCTGCCACTTCCACGAAACACATCACCACGCGGCCAAAACTTATTCCCGGGTGAAGTAGATAGTCCCAGGGGAGTTGGGGAGTAGGCGCGCACCTCCTGCCAGATCACGGCGGCCGTAGTGGCACGCCTGCGAGTGAGAGGCTGTGCACTATGAGGCACATGTGCTAAAGAAGGCGGTGAGCCTTGTACTCACGCCTGCCACTTCCACCAAACGCATGACAACGCCACCAAAATGAAATCCCAGGTGCACTAGACGCAGGGAAACCTCGGCAATAGACGCGCAACTCCGGGAAAGCACGGGCGACGAAGTGGCATGCGTGAGAGTGAGAGGCTGTGCAAGGTGTAAGGGCTGAGCCTTGTACTCACGCCTGCCACTTCCACGAAACACATCACTACGCGGCAAGAACGGGTTCCCGGGTGCAGTAGATAGTCCCAGGGGAGTTGGAGAGTAGTCGGGCACCTCCTGCCAAGTCGCGGCGGCCGTAGTGGCACGCCTGCGAGTGAGAGGCTGTGCACTATGAGGCACATGTGCTAAAGAAGGCGGTGAGCCTTGTCCTCACGCCTGCCACTTCCACCAAACGCATGACAACGCCACCAAAATGAAATCCCAGGTGCACTAGACCCAGGGAAACCTCGGCAATAGACGCACAACTCCGGGAAAGCACGGGCGACGGAGTGGCATGCGTGAGAGTGAGAGGCTGTGCAAGGTGTACGGGCTGAGCCTTGTACTCACGCCTGCCACTTCCACGAAACACATCACCACGCGGCCAAAACTTATTCCCGGGTGAAGTAGATAGTCCCAGGGGAGTTGGGGAGTAGGCGCGCACCTCCTGCCAGATCACGGCGGCCGTAGTGGCACGCCTGCGAGTGAGAGGCTGTGCACTATGAGGCACATGTGCTAAAGAAGGCGGTGAGCCTTGTACTTACGCCTGCCACTTCCACCAAACGCATGACAACGCCACCAAAATGAAATCCCAGGTGCACTAGACGCAGGGAAACCTCGGCAATAGACGCGCAACTCCGGGAAAGCACGGGCGACGAAGTGGCATGCGTGAGAGTGAGAGGCTGTGCAAGGTGTAAGGGCTGAGCCTTGTACTCACGCCTGCCACTTCCACGAAACACATCACTACGCGGCAAGAACGGGTTCCCGGGTGCAGTAGATAGTCCCAGGGGAGTTGGAGAGTAGTCGGGCACCTCCTGCCAAATCACGGCAGCCGTAGTGGCACGCCTGCAATTGAGAGGCTGTGCACTGTGAGGCACATGTGCTAAAGAAGGCGGTCAGTCTTTTACTCACGCCTGCCACTTCCACGAAACACATCACCACGCGGCCAAAACGGATTCCCGGGTGCAGTAGATAGTCCCAGGGGAGTTGGAGAGTAGTCGGGCACCTCCTGCCAAATCACGGCGGCCGTAGTGGCACGCCTGCGAGTGAGAGGCTGTGCACTATGAGGCACATGTGCTAAAGAAGGCGGTGAGCCTTGTCCTCACGCCTGCCACTTCCACCAAACGAATGACAACGCCACCAAAATGAAATCCCAGGTGCACTAGACCCAGGGAAACCTCGGCAATAGACGCACAACTCCGGGAAAGCACGGGCGACGGAGTGGCATGCGTGAGAGTGAGAGGCTGTGCAAGGTGTACCGGCTGAGCCTTGTACTCATGCCTGCCCACTTCCACGATACACATCACCACGCGGCCAAAACGGATTCCCGGGTGCAGTAGATAGTCCCAGGGGAGTTGGAGAGTAGTCGGGCACCTCCTGCCAAATCACGGCAGCCGTAGTGGCACGCCTGCGAGTGAGAGGCTGTGCACTATGAGGCACATGTGCTAAAGAAGGCGGTGAGCCTTGTACTCACGCCTGCCACTTCCACGAAACACATCACCACGCGGCCAAAAGCTATTCCCGGGTGCAGTAGATAGTCCCAGGGGAGTTGGGCAGTAGACGCGCACTTCCTGCCAAGTCGCGGCGGCCGTAGTGGCACGCCTGCGAGTGAGAGGCTGTGCACTATGAGGCACATGTGCTAAAGAAGGCGGTGAGCCTTGTACTCACGCATGCCACTTCCACGAAACACATCACCACGCGGCCAAAAGCTATTCCCGGGTGCAGTAGATAGTCCCAGGGGAGTTGGGCAGTAGACGCGCACATCCTGCCAAGTCGCGGCAGCCGTAGTGGCACGCCTGCGAGTGAGAGGCTGTGCACTATGAGGCACATGTGCTAAAGAAGGCGGTGAGCCTTGTACTCACGCATGCCACTTCCACCAAACGCATGACAACGCCACCAAAATGAAATCCCAGGTGCACTAGACCCAGGGAAACCTCGGCAATAGACGCGCAACTCCGGGAAAGCACGGGCGACGGAGTGGCATGCGTGAGAGTGAGAGGCTGTGCAAGGTGTACGGGCTGAGCCTTGTACTCACGCCTGCCACTTCCACGAAACACATCACCACGCGGCCAAAACTTATTCCCGGGTGAAGTAGATAGTCCCAGCGGAGTTGGGGAGTAGGCGCGCACCTCCTGCCAGATCACGGCGGCCGTAGTGGCACGCCTGCGAGTGAGAGGCTGTGCACTATGAGGCACATGTGCTAAAGAAGGCGGTGAGCCTTGTACTCACGCCTGCCACTTCCACCAAACGCATGACAACGCCACCAAAATGAAATCCCAGGTGCACTAGACGCAGGGAAACCTCGGCAATAGACGCGCAACTCCGGGAAAGCACGGGCGACGAAGTGGCATGCGTGAGAGTGAGAGGCTGTGCAAGGTGTAAGGGCTGAGCCTTGTACTCACGCCTGCCACTTCCACGAAACACATCACTACGCGGCAAGAACGGGTTCCCGGGTGCAGTAGATAGTCCCAGGGGAGTTGGAGAGTAGTCGGGCACCTCCTGCCAAATCACGGCAGCCGTAGTGGCACGCCTGCAATTGAGAGGCTGTGCACTGTGAGGCACATGTGCTAAAGAAGGCGGTCAGTCTTGTACTCACGCCTGCCACTTCCACGAAACACATCACCACGCGGCCAAAACGGATCCCCGGGTGCAGTAGATAGTCCCAGGGGAGTTGGAGAGTAGTCGGGCACCTCCTGCCAAATCACGGCGGCCGTAGTTGCACGCCTGCGAGTGAGAGGCTGTGCACTATGAGGCACATGTGCTAAAGAAGGCGGTGAGCCTTGTCCTCACGCCTGCTACTTCCACCAAACGCATGACAACGCCACCAAAATGAAATCCCAGGTGCACTAGACCCAGGGAAACCTCGGCAATAGACGCACAACTCCGGGAAAGCACGGGCGACGGAGTGGCATGCGTGAGAGTGAGAGGCTGTGCAAGGTGTACGGGCTGAGCCTTGTACTCACGCCTGCCACTTCCACGAAACACATCACCACGCGGCCAAAACTTATTCCCGGGTGAAGTAGATAGTCCCAGGGGAGTTGGGGAGTAGGCGCGCACCTCCTGCCAGATCACGGCGGCCGTAGTGGCACGCCTGCGAGTGAGAGGCTGTGCACTATGAGGCACATGTGCTAAAGAAGGCGGTGAGCCTTGTACTCACGCCTGCCACTTCCACCAAACGCATGACAACGCCACCAAAATGAAATCCCAGGTGCACTAGACGCAGGGAAACCTCGGCAATAGACGCGCAACTCCGGGAAAGCACGGGCGACGAAGTGGCATGCGTGAGAGTGAGAGGCTGTGCAAGGTGTAAGGGCTGAGCCTTGTACTCACGCCTGCCACTTCCACGAAACACATCACTACGCGGCAAGAACGGGTTCCCGGGTGCAGTAGATAGTCCCAGGGGAGTTGGAGAGTAGTCGGGCACCTCCTGCCAAATCACGGCAGCCGTAGTGGCACGCCTGCAATTGAGAGGCTGTGCACTGTGAGGCACATGTGCTAAAGAAGGCGGTCAGTCTTGTACTCACGCCTGCCACTTCCACGAAACACATCACCACGCGGCCAAAACGGATTCCCGGGTGCAGTAGATAGTCCCAGGGGAGTTGGAGAGTAGTCGGGCACCTCCTGCCAAATCACGGCGGCCGTAGTGGCACGCCTGCGAGTGAGAGGCTGTGCACTATGAGGCACATGTGCTAAAGAAGGCGGTGAGCCTTGTCCTCACGCCTGCCACTTCCACCAAACGCATGACAACTCCACCAAAATGAAATCCCAGGTGCACTAGACCCAGGGAAACCTCGGCAATAGACGAACAACTCCGGGAAAGCACGGGCGACGGAGTGGCATGCGTGAGAGTGAGAGGCTGTGCAAGGTGTACCGGCTGAGCCTTGTACTCATGCCTGCCCACTTCCACGATACACATCACCACGCGGCCAAAACGGATTCCCGGGTGCAGTAGATAGTCCCAGGGGAGTTGGAGAGTAGTCGGGCACCTCCTGCCAAATCACGGCAGCCGTAGTGGCACGCCTGCGAGTGAGAGGCTGTGCACTATGAGGCACATGTGCTAAAGAAGGCGGTGAGCCTTGTACTCACGCCTGCCACTTCCACGAAACACATCACCACGCGGCCAAAAGCTATTCCCGGGTGCAGTAGATAGTCCCAGGGGAGTTGGGCAGTAGACGCGCACTTCCTGCCAAGTCGCGGCGGCCGTAGTGGCACGCCTGCGAGTGAGAGGCTGTGCACTATGAGGCACATGTGCTAAAGAAGGCGGTGAGCCTTGTACTCACGCATGCCACTTCCACCAAACGCATGACAACGCCACCAAAATGAAATCCCAGGTGCACTAGACGCAGGGAAACCTCGGCAATAGACGCACAACTCCGGGAAAGCACGGGCGACGGAGTGGCATGCGTGAGAGTGAGAGGCTGTGCAAGGTGTACCGGCTGAGCCTTGTACTCATGCCTGCCCACTTCCACGATACACATCACCACGCGGCCAAAACGGATTCCCGGGTGCAGTAGATAGTCCCAGGGGAGCTGGAGAGTAGTCGGGCACCTCCTGCCAAATCACGGCAGCCGTAGTGGCACGCCTGCGAGTGAGAGGCTGTGCACTATGAGGCACATGTGCTAAAGAAGGCGGTGAGCCTTGTACTCACGCCTGCCACTTCCACGAAACACATCACCACGCGGCCAAAAGCTATTCCCGGGTGCAGTAGATAGTCCCAGGGGAGTTGGGCAGTAGACGCGCACATCCTGCCAAGTCGCGGCAGCCGTAGTGGCACGCCTGCGAGTGAGAGGCTGTGCACTATGAGGCACATGTGCTAAAGAAGGCGGTGAGCCTTGTACTCACGCATGCCACTTCCACCAAACGCATGACAACGCCACCAAAATGAAATCCTAGGTGCACTAGACGCAGGGAAACCTCGGCAATAGACGCGCAACTCCGGGAAAGCACGGGCGACGGAGTGGCATGCGTGAGAGTGAGAGGCTGTGCAAGGTGTACGGGCTGAGCCTTGTACTTACGCCTGCCACTTCCACGAAACACATCACCACGCGGCCAAAACTTATTCCCGGGTGAAGTAGATAGTCCCAGGGGAGTTGGGGAGTAGGCGCGCACCTCCTGCCAGATCACGGCGGCCGTAGTGGCACGCCTGCGAGTGAGAGGCTGTGCACTATGAGGCACATGTGCTAAAGAAGGCAGTGAGCCTTGTACTCACGCCTGCCACTTCCACCAAACGCATGACAACGCCACCAAAATGAAATCCCAGGTGCACTAGACGCAGGGAAACCTCGGCAATAGACGCGCAACTCCGGGAAAGCACGGGCGACGAAGTGGCATGCGTGAGAGTGAGAGGCTGTGCAAGGTGTAAGGGCTGAGCCTTGTACTCACGCCTGCCACTTCCACGAAACACATCACTACGCGGCAAGAACGGGTTCCCGGGTGCAGTAGATAGTCCCAGGGGAGTTGGAAAGTAGTCGGGCACCTCCTGCCAAATCACGGCAGCCGTAGTGGCACGCCTGCAATTGAGAGGCTGTGCACTGTGAGGCACATGTGCTAAAGAAGGCGGTCAGTCTTGTACTCACGCCTGCCACTTCCACGAAACACATCACCACGCGGCCAAAACGGATTCCCGGGTGCAGTAGATAGTCCCAGGGGAGTTGGAGAGTAGTCGGGCACCTCCTGCCAAGTCGCGGCGGCCGTAGTGGCACGCCTGCGAGTGAGAGGCTGTGCACTATGAGGCACATGTGCTAAAGAAGGCGGTGAGCCTTGTCCTCACGCCTGCCACTTCCACCAAACGCATGACAACGCCACCAAAATGAAATCCCAGGTGCACTAGACCCAGGGAAACCTCGGCAATAGACGCACAACTCCGGGAAAGCACGGGCGACGGAGTGGCATGCGTGAGAGTGAGAGGCTGTGCAAGGTGTACCGGCTGAGCCTTGTACTCATGCCTGCCCACTTCCACGAAACACATCACCACGCGGCCAAAACGGATTCCCGGGTGCAGTAGATAGTCCCAGGGGAGTTGGAGAGTATTCGGGAACCTCCTGCCAAATCACGGCAGCCGTAGTGGCACGCCTGCGAGTGAGAGGCTGTGCACTATGAGGCACATGTGCTAAAGAAGGCGGTGAGCCTTGTACTCACGCCTGCCACTTCCACGAAACACATCACCACGCGGCCAAAAGCTATTCCCGGGTGCAGTAGATAGTCCCAGGGGAGTTGGGCAGTAGACGCGCACATCCTGCCAAGTCGCGGCAGCCGTAGTGGCACGCCTGCGAGTGAGAGGCTGTGCACTATGAGGCACATGTGCTAAAGAAGGCGGTGAGCCTTGTACTCACGCATGCCACTTCCACCAAACGCATGACAACGCCACCAAAATGAAATCCCAGGTGCACTAGACCCAGGGAAACCTCGGCAATAGACGCGCAACTCCGGGAAAGCACGGGCGACGGAGTGGCATGCGTGAGAGTGAGAGGCTGTGCAAGGTGTACGGGCTGAGCCTTGTACTCACGCCTGCCACTTCCACGAAACACATCACCACGCGGCCAAAACTTATTCCCGGGTGAAGTAGATAGTCCCAGGGGAGTTGGGGAGTAGGCGCGCACCTCCTGCCAGATCACGGCGGCCGTAGTGGCACGCCTGCGAGTGAGAGGCTGTGCACTATGAGGCACATGTGCTAAAGAAGGCGGTGAGCCTTGTACTCACGCCTGCCACTTCCACCAAACGCATGACAACGCCACCAAAATGAAATCCCAGGTGCACTAGACGCAGGGAAACCTCGGCAATAGACGCGCAACTCCGGGAAAGCACGGGCGACGAAGTGGCATGCGTGAGAGTGAGAGGCTGTGCAAGGTGTAAGGGCTGAGCCTTGTACTCACGCCTGCCACTTCCACGAAACACATCACTACGCGGCAAGAACGGGTTCCCGGGTGCAGTAGATAGTCCCAGGGGAGTTGGAGAGTAGTCGGGCACCTCCTGCCAAATCACGGCAGCCGTAGTGGCACGCCTGCAATTGAGAGGCTGTGCACTGTGAGGCACATGTGCTAAAGAAGGCGGTCAGTCTTGTACTCACGCCTGCCACTTCCACGAAACACATCACCACGCGGCCAAAACGGATTCCCGGGTGCAGTAGATAGTCCCAGGGGAGTTGGAGAGTAGTCGGGCACCTCCTGCCAAATCACGGCGGCCGTAGTGGCACGCCTGCGAGTGAGAGGCTGTGCACTATGAGGCACATGTGCTAAAGAAGGTGGTGAGCCTTGTCCTCACGCCTGCCACTTCCACCAAACGCATGACAACGCCACCAAAATGAAATCCCAGGTGCACTAGACCCAGGGAAACCTCGGCAATAGACGCACAACTCCGGGAAAGCACGGGCGACGGAGTGGCATGCGTGAGAGTGAAAGGCTCTGCAAGGTGTACGGGCTGAGCCTTGTACTCACGCCTGCCACTTCCACGAAACACATCACCACGCGGCCAAAACTTATTCCCGGGTGAAGTAGATAGTCCCAGGGGAGTTGGGGAGTAGGCGCGCACCTCCTGCCAGATCACGGCGGCCGTAGTGGCACGCCTGCGAGTGAGAGGCTGTGCACTATGAGGCACATGTGCTAAAGAAGGCGGTGAGCCTTGTCCTCACGCCTGCCACTTCCACCAAACGCATGACAACGCCACCAAAATGAAATCCCAGGTGCACTAGACCCAAAGAAACCTCGGCAATAGACGCACAACTCCGGGAAAGCACGGGCGACGGAGTGGCATGCGTGAGAGTGAGAGGCTGTGCAAGGTGTACCGGCTGAGCCTTGTACTCATGCCTGCCCACTTCCACGATACACATCACCACGCGGCCAAAACGGATTCCCGGGTGCAGTAGATAGTCCCAGGGGAGTTGGAGAGTAGTCGGGCACCTCCTGCCAAATGACGGCAGCCGTAGTGGCACGCCTGCGAGTGAGAGGCTGTGCACTATGAGGCACATGTGCTAAAGAAGGCGGTGAGCCTTGTACTCACGCCTGCCACTTCCACGAAACACATCACCACGCGGCCAAAAGCTATTCCCGGGTGCAGTAGATAGTCCCAGGGGAGTTGGGCAGTAGACGCGCACATCCTGCCAAGTCGCGGCAGCCGTAGTGGCACGCCTGCGAGTGAGAGGCTGTGCACTATGAGGCACATGTGCTAAAGAAGGCGGTGAGCCTTGTACTCACGCATGCCACTTCCACCAAACGCATGACAACGCCACCAAAATGAAATCCCAGGTGCACTAGACCCAGGGAAACCTCGGCAATAGACGCGCAACTCCGGGAAAGCACGGGCGACGGAGTGGCATGCGTGAGAGTGAGAGGCTATGCAAGGTGTACGGGCTGAGCCTTGTACTCACGCCTGCCACTTCCACGAAACACATCACCACGCGGCCAAAACTTATTCCCGGGTGAAGTAGATAGTCCCAGGGGAGTTGGGGAGTAGGCGCGCACCTCCTGCCAGATCACGGCGGCCGTAGTGGCACGCTTGCGAGTGAGAGGCTGTGCACTATGAGGCACATGTGCTAAAGAAGGCGGTGAGCCTTGTACTCACGCCTGCCACTTCCACGAAACGCATGACAACGCCACCAAAATGAAATCCCAGGTGCACTAGACGCAGGGAAACCTCGGCAATAGACGCGCAACTCCGGGAAAGCACGGGCGACGAAGTGGCATGCGTGAGAGTGAGAGGCTGTGCAAGGTGTAAGGGCTGAGCCTTGTACTCACGCCTGCCACTTCCACGAAACACATCACTACGCGGCAAGAACGGGTTCCCGGGTGCAGTAGATAGTCCCAGGGGAGTTGGAGAGTAGTCGGGCACCTCCTGCCAAATCACGGCAGCCGTAGTGGCACGCCTGCAATTGAGAGGCTGTGCACTGTGAGGCACATGTGCTAAAGAAGGCGGTCAGTCTTGTACTCACGCCTGCCACTTCCACGAAACACATCACCACGCGGCCAAAACGGATTCCCGGGTGCAGTAGATAGTCCCAGGGGAGTTGGAGAGTAGTCGGGCACCTCCTGCCAAATCACGGCGGCCGTAGTGGCACGCCTGCGAGTGAGAGGCTGTGCACTATGAGGCACATGTGCTAAAGAAGGCGGTGAGCCTTGTCCTCACGCCTGCCACTTCCGCCAAACGCATGACAACGCCACCAAAATGAAATCCCAGGTGCACTAGACCCAGGGAAACCTCGGCAATAGACGCACAACTCCGGGAAAGCACGGGCGACGGAGTGGCATGCGTGAGAGTGAGAGGCTGTGCAAGGTGTACAGGCTGAGCCTTGTACTCACGCCTGCCACTTCCACGAAACACATCACCACGCGGCCAAAACTTATTCCCGGGTGAAGTAGATAGTCCCAGGGGAGTTGGGGAGTAGGCGCGCACCTCCTGCCAGATCACGGCGGCCGTAGTGGCACGCCTGCGAGTGAGAGGCTGTGCACTATGAGGCACATGTGCTAAAGAAGGCGGTGAGCCTTGTACTCACGCCTGCCACTTCCACCAAACGCATGACAACGCCACCAAAATGAAATCCCAGGTGCACTAGACGCAGGGAAACCTCGGCAATAGACGCGCAACTCCGGGAAAGCACGGGCGACGAAGTGGCATGCGTGAGAGTGAGAGGCTGTGCAAGGTGTAAGGGCTGAGCCTTGTACTCACGCCTGCCACTTCCACGAAACACATCACTACGCCGCAAGAACGGGTTCCCGGGTGCAGTAGATAGTCCCAGGGGAGTTGAAGAGTAGTCGGGCACCTCCTGCCAAATCACGGCAGCCGTAGTGGCACGCCTGCAATTGAGAGGCTGTGCACTGTGAGGCACATGTGCTAAAGAAGGCGGTCAGTCTTGTACTCACGCCTGCCACTTCCACGAAACACATCACCACGCGGCCAAAACGGATTCCCGGGTGCAGTAGATAGTCCCAGGGGAGTTGGAGAGTAGTCGGGCACCTCCTGCCAAATCACGGCGGCCGTAGTGGCACGCCTGCGAGTGAGAGGCTGTGCACTATGAGGCACATGTGCTAAAGAAGGCGGTGAGCCTTGTCCTCACGCCTGCCACTTCCACCAAACGCATGACAAAGCCACCAAAATGAAATCACAGGTGCACTAGACCCAGGGAAACCTCGGCAATAGACGCACAACTCCGGGAAAGCACGGGCGACGGAGTGGCATGCGTGAGAGTGAGAGGCTGTGCAAGGTGTACCGGCTGAGCCTTGTACTCATGCCTGCCCACTTCCACGATACACATCACCACGCGGCCAAAACGGATTCCCGGGTGCAGTAGATAGTCCCAGGGGAGTTGGAGAGTAGTCGGGCACCTCCTGCCAAATCACGGCAGCCGTAGTGGCACGCCTGCGAGTGAGAGGCTGTGCACTATGAGGCACATGTGCTAAAGAAGGCGGTGAGCCTTGTACTCACGCCTGCCACTTCCACGAAACACATCACCACGCGGCCAAAAGCTATTCCCGGGTGCAGTAGATAGTCCCAGGGGAGTTGGGCAGTAGACGCGCACTTCCTGCCAAGTCGCGGCGGCCGTAGTGGCACGCCTGCGAGTGAGAGGCTGTGCACTATGAGGCACATGTGCTAAAGAAGGCGGTGAGCCTTGTACTCACGCATGCCACTTCCACCAAACGCATGACAACGCCACCAAAATGAAATCCCAGGTGCACTAGACGCAGGGAAACCTCGGCAATAGACGCACAACTCCGGGAAAGCACGGGCGACGGAGTGGCATGCGTGAGAGTGAGAGGCTGTGCAAGGTGTACCGGCTGAGCCTTGTACTCATGCCTGCCCACTTCCACGATACACATCACCACGCGGCCAAAACGGATTCCCGGGTGCAGTAGATAGTCCCAGGGGAGTTGGAGAGTAGTCGGGCACCTCCTGCCAAATCACGGCAGCCGTAGTGGCACGCCTGCGAGTGAGAGGCTGTGCACTATGAGGCACATGTGCTAAAGAAGGCGGTGAGCCTTGTACTCACGCCTGCCACTTCCACAAAACACATCACCACGCGGCCAAAAGCTATTCCCGGGTGCAGTAGATAGTCCCAGGGGAGTTGGGCAGTAGACGCGCACATCCTGCCAAGTCGCGGCAGCCGTAGTGGCACGCCTGCGAGTGAGAGGCTGTGCACTATGAGGCACATGTGCTAAAGAAGGCGGTGAGCCTTGTACTCACGCATGCCACTTCCACCAAACGCATGACAACGCCACCAAAATGAAATCCCAGGTGCACTAGACCCAGGGAAACCTCGGCAATAGACGCGCAACTCCGGGAAAGCACGGGCGACGGAGTGGTATGCGTGAGAGTGAGAGGCTGTGCAAGGTGTACGGGCTGATTCTTGTACTCACGCCTGCCACTTCCACGAAACACATCACCACGCGGCCAAAACTTATTCCCGGGTGAAGTAGATAGTCCTAGGGGAGTTGGGGAGTAGGCGCGCACCTCCTGCCAGATCACGGCGGCCGTAGTGGCACGCCTGCGAGTGAGAGGCTGTGCACTATGAGGCACATGTGCTAAAGAAGGCGGTGAGCGTTGTACTCACGCCTGCCACTTCCACCAAACGCATGACAACGCCACCAAAATGAAATCCCAGGTGCACTAGACGCAGGGAAACCTCGGCAATAGACGCGCAACTCCGGGAAAGCACGGGCGACGAAGTGGCATGCGTGAGAGTGAGAGGCTGTGCAAGGTGTAAGGGCTGAGCCTTGTACTCACGCCTGCCACTTCCACGAAACACATCACTACGCGGCAAGAACGGGTTCCCGGGTGCAGTAGATAGTCCCAGGGGAGTTGGAGAGTAGTCGGGCACCTCCTGCCAAATCACGGCAGCCGTAGTGGCACGCCTGCAATTGAGAGGCTGTGCACTGTGAGGCACATGTGCTAAAGAAGGCGGTCAGTCTTGTACTCACGCCTGCCACTTCCACGAAACACATCACCACGCGGCCAAAACGGATTCCCGGGTGCAGTAGATAGTCCCAGGGGAGTTGGAGAGTAGTCGGGCACCTCCTGCCAAATCACGGCGGCCGTAGTGGCACGCCTGCGAGTGAGAGGCTGTGCACTATGAGGCACATGTGCTAAAGAAGGCGGTGAGCCTTGTCCTCACGCCTGCCACTTCCACCAAACGCATGACAACGCCACCAAAATGAAATCCCAGGTGCACTAGACCCAGGGAAACCTCGGCAATAGACGCACAACTCCGGGAAAGCACGGGCGACGGAGTGGCATGCGTGAGAGTGAGAGGCTGTGCAAGGTGTACCGGCTGAGCCTTGTACTCATGCCTGCCCACTTCCACGATACACATCACCACGCGGCCAAAACGGATTCCCGGGTGCAGTAGATAGTCCCAGGGGAGTTGGAGAGTAGTCGGGCACCTCCTGCCAAATCACGGCAGCCGTAGTGACACGCCTGCGAGTGAGAGGCTGTGCACTATGAGGCACATGTGCTAAAGAAGGCGGTGAGCCTTGTACTCACGCCTGCCACTTCCACGAAACACATCACCACGCGGCCAAAAGCTATTCCCGGGTGCAGTAGATAGTCCCAGGGGAGTTGGGCAGTAGACGCGCACATCCTGCCAAGTCGCGGCAGCCGTAGTGGCACGCCTGCGAGTGAGAGGCTGTGCACTATGAGGCACATGTGCTAAAGAAGGCGGTGAGCCTTGTACTCACGCATGCCACTTCCACCAAACGCATGACAACGCCACCAAAATGAAATCCCAGGTGCACTAGACCCAGGGAAACCTCGGCAATAGACGCGCAACTCCGGGAAAGCACGGGCGACGGAGTGGCATGCGTGAGAGTGAGAGGCTGTGCAAGGTGTACGGGCTGAGCCTTGTACTCACGCCTGCCACTTCCACGAAACACATCACCACGCGGCCAAAACTTATTCCCGGGTGAAGTAGATAGTCCCAGGGGAGTTGGGGAGTAGGCGCGCACCTCCTGCCAGATCACGGCGGCCGTAGTGGCACGCCTGCGAGTGAGAGGCTGTGCACTATGAGGCACATGTGCTAAAGAAGGCGGTGAGCCTTGTACTCACGCCTGCCACTTCCACCAAACGCATGACAACGCCACCAAAATGAAATCCCAGGTGCACTAGACGCAGGGAAACCTCGGCAATAGACGCGCAACTCCGGGAAAGCACGGGCGACGAAGTGGCATGCGTGAGAGTGAGAGGCTGTGCAAGGTGTAAGGGCTGAGCCTTGTACTCACGCCTGCCACTTCCACGAAACACATCACTACGCGGCAAGAACGGGTTCCCGGGTGCAGTAGATAGTCCCAGGGGAGTTGGAGAGTAGTCGGGCACCTCCTGCCAAATCACGGCAGCCGTAGTGGCACGCCTGCAATTGAGAGGCTGTGCACTGTGAGGCACATGTGCTAAAGAAGGCGGTCAGTCTTGTACTCACGCCTGCCACTTCCACGAAACACATCACCACGCGGCCAAAACGGATTCCCGGGTGCAGTAGATAGTCCCAGGGGAGTTGGAGAGTAGTCGGGCACCTCCTGCCAAGTCGAGGCGGCCGTAGTGGCACGCCTGCGAGTGAGAGGCTGTGCACTATGAGGCACATGTGCTAAAGAAGGCGGTGAGCCTTGTCCTCACGCCTGCCACTTCCACCAAACGCATGACAACGCCACCAAAATGAAATCCCAGGTGCACTAGACGCAGGGAAACCTCGGCAATAGACGCAAAACTCCGGGAAAGCACGGGCGACGGAGTGGCATGCGTGAGAGTGAGAGGCTGTGCAAGGTGTACCGGCTGAGCCTTGTACTCATGCCTGCCCACTTCCACGATACACATCACCACGCGGCCAAAACGGATTCCCGGGTGCAGTAGATAGTCCCAGGGGAGTTGGAGAGTAGTCGGGCACCTCCTGCCAAATCACGGCAGCCGTAGTGGCACGCCTGCGAGTGAGAGGCTGTGCACTATGAGGCACATGTGCTAAAGAAGGCGGTGAGCCTTGTACTCACGCCTGCCACTTCCACGAAACACATCACCACGCGGCCAAAAGCTATTCCCGGGTGCAGTAGATAGTCCCAGGGGAGTTGGGCAGTAGACGCGCACATCCTGCCAAGTCGCGGCAGCCGTAGTGGCACGCCTGCGAGTGAGAGGCTGTGCACTATGAGGCACATGTGCTAAAGAAGGCGGTGAGCCTTGTACTCACGCATGCCACTTCCACCAAACGCATGACAACGCCACCAAAATGATATCCCAGGTGCACTAGACCCAGGGAAACCTCGGCAATAGACGCGCAACTCCGGGAAAGCACGGGCGACGGAGTGGCATGCGTGAGAGTGAGAGGCTGTGCAAGGTGTACGGGCTGATTCTTGTACTCACGCCTGCCACTTCCACGAAACACATCACCACGCGGCCAAAACTTATTCCTGGGTGAAGTAGATAGTCCTAGGGGAGTTGGGGAGTAGGCGCGCACCTCCTGCCAGATCACGGCGGCCGTAGTGGCACGCCTGCGAGTGAGAGGCTGTGCACTATGAGGCACATGTGCTAAAGAAGGCGGTGAGCCTTGTACTCACGCCTGCCACTTCCACCAAACGCATGACAACGCCACCAAAATGAAATCCCAGGTGCACTAGACGCAGGGAAACCTCGGCAATAGACGCGCAACTCCGGGAAAGCACGGGCGACGAAGTGGCATGCGTGAGAGTGAGAGGCTGTGCAAGGTGTAAGGGCTGAGCCTTGTACTCACGCCTGCCACTTCCACGAAACACATCACTACGCGGCAAGAACGGGTTCCCGGGTGCAGTAGATAGTCCCAGGGGAGTTGGAGAGTAGTCGGGCACCTCCTGCCAAATCACGGCAGCCGTAGTGGCACGCCTGCAATTGAGAGGCTGTGCACTGTGAGGCACATGTGCTAAAGAAGGCGGTCAGTCTTGTACTCACGCCTGCCACTTCCACGAAACACATCACCACGCGGCCAAAACGGATTCCCGGGTGCAGTAGATAGTCCCAGGGGAGTTGGAGAGTAGTCGGGCACCTCCTGCCAAATCACGGCGGCCGTAGTGGCACGCCTGCGAGTGAGAGGCTGTGCACTATGAGGCACATGTGCTAAAGAAGGCGGTGAGCCTTGTCCTCACGCCTGCCACTTCCACCAAACGCATGACAACGCCACCAAAATGAAATCCCAGGTGCACTAGACGCAGGGAAACCTCGGCAATAGACGCACAACTCCGGGAAAGCACGGGCGACGGAGTGGCATGCGTGAGAGTGAGAGGCTGTGCAAGGTGTACCGGCTGAGCCTTGTACTCATGCCTGCCCACTTCCACGATACACATCACCACGCGGCCAAAACGGATTCCCGGGTGCAGTAGATAGTCCCAGGGGAGTTGGAGAGTAGTCGGGCACCTCCTGCCAAATCACGGCAGCCGTAGTGGCACGCCTGCGAGTGAGAGGCTGTGCACTATGAGGCACATGTGCTAAAGAAGGCGGTGAGCCTTGTACTCACGCCTGCCACTTCCACGAAACACATCACCACGCGGCCAAAAGCTATTCCCGGGTGCAGTAGATAGTCCCAGGGGAGTTGGGCAGTAGACGCGCACATCCTGCCAAGTCGCGGCAGCCGTAGTGGCACGCCTGCGAGTGAGAGGCTGTGCACTATGAGGCACATGTGCTAAAGAAGGCGGTGAGCCTTGTACTCACGCATGCCACTTCCACCAAACGCATGACAACGCCACCAAAATGAAATCCCAGGTGCACTAGACCCAGGGAAACCTCGGCAATAGACGCGCAACTCCGGGAAAGCACGGGCGACGGAGTGGCATGCGTGAGAGTGAGAGGCTGTGCAAGGTGTACGGGCTGATTCTTGTACTCACGCCTGCCACTTCCACGAAACACATCACCACGCGGCCAAAACTTATTCCTGGGTGAAGTAGATAGTCCTAGGGGAGTTGGGGAGTAGGCGCGCACCTCCTGCCAGATCACGGCGGCCGTAGTGGCACGCCTGCGAGTGAGAGGCTGTGCACTATGAGGCACATGTGCTAAAGAAGGCGGTGAGCCTTGTACTCACGCCTGCCACTTCCACCAAACGCATGACAACGCCACCAAAATGAAATCCCAGGTGCACTAGACGCAGGGAAACCTCGGCAATAGACGCGCAACTCCGGGAAAGCACGGGCGACGAAGTGGCATGCGTGAGAGTGAGAGGCTGTGCAAGGTGTAAGGGCTGAGCCTTGTACTCACGCCTGCCACTTCCACGAAACACATCACTACGCGGCAAGAACGGGTTCCCGGGTGCAGTAGATAGTCCCAGGGGAGTTGGAGAGTAGTCGGGCACCTCCTGCCAAATCACGGCAGCCGTAGTGGCACGCCTGCAATTGAGAGGCTGTGCACTGTGAGGCACATGTGCTAAAGAAGGCGGTCAGTCTTGTACTCACGCCTGCCACTTCCACGAAACACATCACCACGCGGCCAAAACGGATTCCCGGGTGCAGTAGATAGTCCCAGGGGAGTTGGAGAGTAGTCGGGCACCTCCTGCCAAATCACGGCGGCCGTAGTGGCACGCCTGCGAGTGAGAGGCTGTGCACTATGAGGCACATGTGCTAAAGAAGGCGGTGAGCCTTGTCCTCACGCCTGCCACTTCCACCAAACGCATGACAACGCCACCAAAATGAAATCCCAGGTGCACTAGACCCAGGGAAACCTCGGCAATAGACGCACAACTCCGGGAAAGCACGGGCGACGAAGTGGCATGCGTGAGAGTGAGAGGCTGTGCAAGGTGTACCGGCTGAGCCTTGTACTCATGCCTGCCCACTTCCACGATACACATCACCACGCGGCCAAAACGGATTCCCGGGTGCAGTAGATAGTCCCAGGGGAGTTGGAGAGTAGTCGGGCACCTCCTGCCAAATCACGGCAGCCGTAGTGGCACGCCTGCGAGTGAGAGGCTGTGCACTATGAGGCACATGTGCTAAAGAAGGCGGTGAGCCTTGTACTCACGCCTGCCACTTCCACGAAACACATCACCACGCGGCCAAAAGCTATTCCCGGGTGCAGTAGATAGTCCCAGGGGAGTTGGGCAGTAGACGCGCACATCCTGCCAAGTCGCGGCAGCCGTAGTGGCACGCCTGCGAGTGAGAGGCTGTGCACTATGAGGCACATGTGCTAAAGAAGGCGGTGAGCCTTGTACTCACGCATGCCACTTCCACCAAACGCATGACAACGCCACCAAAATGAAATCCCAGGTGCACTAGACCCAGGGAAACCTCGGCAATAGACGCGCAACTCCGGGAAAGCACGGGCGACGGAGTGGCATGCGTGAGAGTGAGAGGCTGTGCAAGGTGTACGGGCTGAGCCTTGTACTCACGCCTGCCACTTCCACGAAACACATCACCACGCGGCCAAAACTTATTCCCGGGTGAAGTAGATAGTCCCAGGGGAGTTGGGGAGTAGGCGCGCACCTCCTGCCAGATCACGGCAGCCGTAGTGGCACGCCTGCGAGTGAGAGGCTGTGCACTATGAGGCACATGTGCTAAAGAAGGCGGTGAGCCTTGTACTCACGCCTGCCACTTCCACCAAACGCATGACAACGCCACCAAAATGAAATCCCAGGTGCACTAGACGCAGGGAAACCTCGGCAATAGACGCGCAACTCCGGGAAAGCACGGGCGACGAAGTGGCATGCGTGAGAGTGAGAGGCTGTGCAAGGTGTAAGGGCTGAGCCTTGTACTCACGCCTGCCACTTCCACGAAACACATCACTACGCGGCAAGAACGGGTTCCCGGGTGCAGTAGATAGTCCCAGGGGAGTTGGAGAGTAGTCGGGCACCTCCTGCCAAATCACGGCAGCCGTAGTGGCACGCCTGCAATTGAGAGGCTGTGCACTGTGAGGCACATGTGCTAAAGAAGGCGGTCAGTCTTGTACTCACGCCTGCCACTTCCACGAAACACATCACCACGCGGCCAAAACGGATTCCCGGGTGCAGTAGATAGTCCCAGGGGAGTTGGAGAGTAGTCGGGCACCTCCTGCCAAGTCGCGGCGGCCGTAGTGGCACGCCTGCGAGTGAGAGGCTGTGCACTATGAGGCACATGTGCTAAAGAAGGCGGTGAGCCTTGTCCTCACGCCTGCCACTTCCACCAAACGCATGACAACGCCACCAAAATGAAATCCCAGGTGCACTAGACCCAGGGAAACCTCGGCAATAGACGCACAACTCCGGGAAAGCACGGGCGACGGAGTGGCATGCGTGAGAGTGAGAGGCTGTGCAAGGTGTACCGGCTGAGCCTTGTACTCATGCCTGCCCACTTCCACGATACACATCACCACGCGGCCAAAACGGATTCCCGGGTGCAGTAGATAGTCCCAGGGGAGTTGGAGAGTAGTCGGGCACCTCCTGCCAAATCACGGTAGCCGTAGTGGCACGCCTGCGAGTGAGAGGCTGTGCACTATGAGGCACATGTGCTAAAGAAGGCGGTGAGCCTTGTACTCACGCCTGCCACTTCCACGAAACACATCACCACGCGGCCAAAAGCTATTCCCGGGTGCAGTAGATAGTCCCGGGGGAGTTGGGCAGTAGACGCGCACATCCTGCCAAGTCGCGGCAGCCGTAGTGGCACGCCTGCGAGTGAGAGGCTGTGCACTATGAGGCACATGTGCTAAAGAAGGCGGTGAGCCTTGTACTCACGCATGCCACTTCCACCAAACGCATGACAACGCCACCAAAATGAAATCCCAGGTGCACTAGACCCAGGGAAACCTCGGCAATAGACGCGCAACTCCGGGAAAGCACGGGCGACGGAGTGGCATGCGTGAGAGTGAGAGGCTGTGCAAGGTGTACGGGCTGAGCCTTGTACTCACGCCTGCCACTTCCACGAAACACATCACCACGCGGCCAAAACTTATTCCCGGGTGAAGTAGATAGTCCCAGGGGAGTTGGGGAGTAGGCGCGCACCTCCTGCCAGATCACGGCGGCCGTAGTGGCACGCCTGCGAGTGAGAGGCTGTGCACTATGAGGCACATGTGCTAAAGAAGGCGGTGAGCCTTGTACTCACGCCTGCCACTTCCACCAAACGCATGACAACGCCACCAAAATGAAATCCCAGGTGCACTAGACGCAGGGAAACCTCGGCAATAGACGCGCAACTCCGGGAAAGCACGGGCGACGAAGTGGCATGCGTGAGAGTGAGAGGCTGTGCAAGGTGTAAGGGCTGAGCCTTGTACTCACGCCTGCCACTTCCACGAAACACATCACTACGCGGCAAGAACGGGTTCCCGGGTGCAGTAGATAGTCCCAGGGGAGTTGGAGAGTAGTCGGGCACCTCCTGCCAAATCACGGCAGCCGTAGTGGCACGCCTGCAATTGAGAGGCTGTGCACTGTGAGGCACATGTGCTAAAGAAGACGGTCAGTCTTGTACTCACGCCTGCCACTTCCACCAAACGCATGACAACGCCACCAAAATGAAATCCCAGGTGCACTAGACGCAGGGAAACCTCGGCAATAGACGCGCAACTCCGGGAAAGCACGGGCGACGAAGTGGCATGCGTGAGAGTGAGAGGCTGTGCAAGGTGTAAGGGCTGAGCCTTGTACTCACGCCTGCCACTTCCACGAAACACATCACTACGCGGCAAGAACGGGTTCCCGGGTGCAGTAGATAGTCCCAGGGGAGTTGGAGAGTAGTCGGGCACCTCCTGCCAAATCACGGCAGCCGTAGTGGCACGCCTGCAATTGAGAGGCTGTGCACTGTGAGGCACATGTGCTAAAGAAGGCGGTCAGTCTTGTACTCACGCCTGCCACTTCCACGAAACACATCACCACGCGGCCAAAACGGATTCCCGGGTGCAGTAGATAGTCCCAGGGGAGTTGGAGAGTAGTCGGGCACCTCCTGCCAAATCACGGCGGCCGTAGTGGCACGCCTGCGAGTGAGAGGCTGTGCACTATGAGGCACATGTGCTAAAGAAGGCGGTGAGCCTTGTCCTCACGCCTGCCACTTCCACCAAACGCATGACAACGCCACCAAAATGAAATCCCAGGTGCACTAGACCCAGGGAAACCTCGGCAATAGACGCACATCTCCGGGAAAGCACGGGCGACGGAGTGGCATGCGTGAGAGTGAGAGGCTGTGCAAGGTGTACCGGCTGAGCCTTGTACTCATGCCTGCCCACTTCCACGATACACATCACCACGCGGCCAAAACGGATTCCCGGGTGCAGTAGATAGTCCCAGGGGAGTTGGAGAGTAGTCGGGCACCTCCTGCCAAATCACGGCAGCCGTAGTGGCACGCCTGCGAGTGAGAGGCTGTGCACTATGAGGCACATGTGCTAAAGAAGGCGGTGAGCCTTGTACTCACGCCTGCCACTTCCACGAAACACATCACCACGCGGCCAAAAGCTATTCCCGGGTGCAGTAGATAGTCCCAGGGGAGTTGGGCAGTAGACGTGCACATCCTGCCAAGTCGCGGCGGCCGTAGTGGCACGCCTGCGAGTGAGAGGCTGTGCACTATGAGGCACATGTGCTAAAGTAGGCGGTGAGCCTTGTACTCACGCATGCCACTTCCACCAAACGCATGACCACGCCACCAAAATGAAATCCCAGGTGCACTAGACGCAGGGAAACCTCGGCAATAGACGCACAACTCCGGGAAAGCACGGGCGACGGAGTGGCATGCGTGAGAGTGAGAGGCTGTGCAAGGTGTACCGGCTGAGCCTTGTACTCATGCCTGCCCACTTCCACGATACACATCACCACGCGGCCAAAACGGATTCCCGGGTGCAGTAGATAGTCCCAGGGGAGTTGGAGAGTAGTCGGGCACCTCCTGCCAAATCACGGCAGCCGTAGTGGCACGCCTGCGAGTGAGAGGCTGTGCACTATGAGGCACAGGTGCTAAAGAAGGCGGTGAGCCTTGTACTCACGCCTGCCACTTCCACGAAACACATCACCACGCGGCCAAAAGCTATTCCCGGGTGCAGTAGATAGTCCCAGGGGAGTTGGGCAGTAGACGCGCACATCCTGCCAAGTCGCGGCGGCCGTAGTGGCACGCCTGCGAGTGAGAGGCTGTGCACTATGAGGCACATGTGCTAAAGAAGGCGGTGAGCCTTGTACTCACGCATGCCACTTCCACCAAACGCATGACAACGCCACCAAAATGAAATCCCAGGTGCACTAGACGCAGGGAAACCTCGGCAATAGAAGCACAACTCCGGGAAAGCACGGGCGACGGAGTGGCATGCGTGAGAGTGAGAGGCTGTGCAAGGTGTACCGGCTGAGCCTTGTACTCATGCCTGCCCACTTCCACGATACACATCACCACGCGGCCAAAACGGATTCCCGGGTGCAGTAGATAGTCCCAGGGGAGTTGGAGAGTAGTCGGGCACCTCCTGCCAAATCACGGCAGCCGTAGTGGCACGCCTGCGAGTGAGAGGCTGTGCACTATGAGGCACATGTGCTAAAGAAGGCGGTGAGCCTTGTACTCACGCCTGCCACTTCCACGAAACACATCACCACGCGGCCAAAAGCTATTCCCGGGTGCAGTAGATAGTCCCAGGGGAGTTGGGCAGTAGACGCGCACATCCTGCCAAGTCGCGGCAGCCGTAGTGGCACGCCTGCGAGTGAGAGGCTGTGCACTATGAGGCACATGTGCTAAAGAAGGCGGTGAGCCTTGTACTCACGCATGCCACTTCCACCAAACGCATGACAACGCCACCAAAATGAAATCCCAGGTGCACTAGACCCAGGGAAACCTCGGCAATAGACGCGCAACTCCGGGAAAGCACGGGCGACGGAGTGGCATGCGTGAGAGTGAGAGGCTGTGCAAGGTGTACGGGCTGATTCTTGTACTCACGCCTGCCACTTCCACGAAACACATCACCACGCGGCCAAAACTTATTCCCGGGTGAAGTAGATAGTCCCAGGGGAGTTGGGGAGTAGGCGCGCACCTCCTGCCAGATCACGGCGGCCGTAGTGGCACGCCTGCGAGTGAGAGGCTGTGCACTATGAGGCACATGTGCTAAAGAAGGCGGTGAGCCTTGTACTCACGCCTGCCACTTCCACGAAACACATCACCACGCGGCCAAAAGCTATTCCCGGGTGCAGTAGATAGTCCCAGGGGAGTTGGGCAGTAGACGCGCACATCCTGCCAAGTCGCGGCAGCCGTAGTGGCACGCCTCCGAGTAAGAGGCTGTGCACTATGAGGCACATGTGCTAAAGAAGGCGGTGAGCCTTGTACTCACGCATGCCACTTCCACCAAACGCATGACAACGCCACCAAAATGAAATCCCAGGTGCACTAGACCCAGGGAAACCTCGGCAATAGACGCGCAACTCCGGGAAAGCACGGGCGACGAAGTGGCGTGAGAGTGAGAGGCTGTGCAAGGTGTACGGGCTGAGCCTTGTACTCACGCCTGCCACTTCCACGAAACACATCACCACGCGGCCAAACCTAACTCCCGGGTGAAGTAGATAGTCCCAGGGGAGTTGGGGAGTAGGCGCGCACCTCCTGCCAGATCACGGCGACCGTAGTGGCACGCCTGCGAGTGAGAGGCTGTGCACTATGAGGCACATGTGCTAAAGAAGGCGGTGAGCCTTGTACTCACGCCTGCCACTTCCACCAAACGCATGACAACGCCACCAAAATGAAATCCCAGGTGCACTAGACGCAGGGAAACCTCGGCAATAGACGCGCAACTCCGGGAAAGCACGGGCGACGAAGTGGCATGCGTGAGAGTTAGATGCTGTGCAAGGTGTAAGGGCTGAGCCTTGTACTCACGCCTGCCACTTCCACGAAACACATCACTACGCGGCAAGAACGGGTTCCCGGGTGCAGTAGATAGTCCCAGGGGAGTTGGAGAGTAGTCGGGCACCTCCTGCCAAATCACGGCAGCCGTAGTGGCACGCCTGCAATTGAGAGGCTGTGCACTGTAAGGCACATGTGCTAAAGAAGGCGGTCAGTCTTGTACTCACGCCTGCCACTTCCACGAAACACATCACCAGGCGGCCAAAACGGATTCCCGGGTGCAGTAGATAGTCCCAGGAGAGTTGGAGAGTAGTCGGGCACCTCCTGCCAAATCACGGCGGCCGTAGTGGCACGCCTGCGAGTGAGAGGCTGTGCACTATGAGGCACATGTGCTAAAGAAGGCGGTGAGCCTTGTCCTCACGCCTGCCACTTCCACCAAACGCATGACAACGCCACCAAAATGAAATCCCAGGTGCACTAGACCCAGGGAAACCTCGGCAATAGACGCACAACTCCGGGAAAGCACGGGCGACGGAGTGGCATGCGTGAGAGTGAGAGGCTGTGCAAGGTGTACCGGCTGGGCCTTGTACTCATGCCTGCCCACTTCCACGATACACATCACCACGCGGCCAAAACGGATTCCTGGGTGCAGTAGATAGTCCCAGGGGAGTTGGAGAGTAGTCGGGCACCTCCTGCCAAATCACGGCAGCCGTAGTGGCACGCCTGCGAGTGAGAGGCTGTGCACTATGAGGCACATGTGCTAAAGAAGGCGGTGAGCCTTGTACTCACGCCTGCCACTTCCACGAAACACATCACCACGCGGCCAAAAGCTATTCCCGGGTGCAGTAGATAGTCCCAGGGGAGTTGGGCAGTAGACGCGCACTTCCTGCCAAGTCGCGGCGGCCGTAGTGGCACGCCTGCGAGTGAGAGGCTGTGCACTATGAGGCACATGTGCTAAAGAAGGCGGTGAGCCTTGTACTCACGCATGCCACTTCCACCAAACGCATGACAACGCCACCAAAATGAAATCCCAGGTGCACTAGACGCAGCGAAACCTCGGCAATAGACGCACAACTCCGGGAAAGCACGGGCGACGGAGTGGCATGCGTGAGAGTGAGAGGCTGTGCAAGGTGTACCGGCTGAGCCTTGTACTCATGCCTGCCCACTTCCACGATACACATCACCACGCGGCCAAAACGGATTCCCGGGTGCAGTAGATAGTCCCAGGGGAGTTGGAGAGTAGTCGGGCACCTCCTGCCAAATCACGGCAGCCGTAGTGGCACGCCTGCGAGTGAGAGGCTGTGCACTATCAGGCACATGTGCTAAAGAAGGCGGTGAGCCTTGTACTCACGCCTGCCACTTCCACGAAACACATCACCACGCGGCCAAAAGCTATTCCCGGGTGCAGTAGATAGTCCCAGGGGAGTTGGGCAGTAGACGCGCACATCCTGCCAAGTCGCGGCAGCCGTAGTGGCAGGCCTGCGAGTGAGAGGCTGTGCACTATGAGGCACATGTGCTAAAGAAGGCGGTGAGCGTTGTACTCACGCATGCCACTTCCACCAAACGCATGACAACGCCACCAAAATGAAATCCCAGGTGCACTAGACCCAGGGAAACCTCGGCAATAGACGCGCAACTCCGGGAAAGCACGGGCGACGAAGTGGCATGCGTGAGAGTGAGAGGCTGTGCAAGGTGTACGGGCTGAGCCTTGTACTCACGCCTGCCACTTCCACGAAACACATCACCACGCGGCCAAAACTTATTCCCGGGTGAAGTAGATAGTCCCACGGGAGTTGGGGAGTAGGCGCGCACCTCCTGCCAGATCACGGCGGCCGTAGTGGCACGCCTGCGAGTGAGAGGCTGTGCACTATGAGGCACATGTGCTAAAGAAGGCGGTGAGCCTTGTACTCACGCCTGCCACTTCCACCAAACGCATGACAACGCCACCGAAATGAAATCCCAGGTGCACTAGACGCAGGGAAACCTCGGCAATAGACGCGCAACTCCGGGAAAGCACGGGCGACGAAGTGGCATGCGTGAGAGATAGAGGCTGTGCAAGGTGTAAGGGCTGAGCCTTGTACTCACGCCTGCCACTTCCACGAAACACATCACTACGCGGCAAGAACGGGTTCCCGGGTGCAGTAGATAGTCCCAGGGGAGTTGGAGAGTAGTCGGGCACCTCCTGCCAAATCACGGCAGCCGTAGTGGCACGCCTGCAATTGAGAGGCTGTGCACTGTGAGGCACATGTGCTAAAGAAGGCGGTCAGTCTTGTACTCACGCCTGCCACTTCCACGAAACACATCACTACGCGGCCAAAACGGATTCCCGGGTACAGTAGATAGTCCCAGGGGAGTTGGAGAGTAGTCGGGCACCTCCTGCCAAATCACGGCGGCCGTAGTGGCACGCCTGCGAGTGAGAGGCTGTGCACTATGAGGCACATGTGCTAAAGAAGGCGGTGAGCCTTGTCCTCACGCCTGCCACTTCCACCAAACGCATGACAACGCCACCAAAATGAAATCCCAGGTGCACTAGACCCAGGGAAACCTCGGCAATAGACGCACAACTCCGGGAAAGCACGGGCGACGGAGTGGCATGCGTGAGAGTGAGAGGCTGTGCAAGGTGTACCGGCTGAGCCTTGTACTCATGCCTGCCCACTTCCACGATACACATCACCACGCGGCCAAAACGGATTCCCGGGTGCAGTAGATAGTCCCAGGGGAGTTGGAGAGTAGTCGGGCACCTCCTGCCAAATCACGGCAGCCGTAGTGGCACGCCTGCGAGTGAGAGGCTGTGCACTATGAGGCACATGTGCTAAAGAAGGCGGTGAGCCTTGTACTCACGCCTGCCACTTCCACGAAATACATCACCACGCGGCCAAAAGCTATTTCCGGGTGCAGTAGATAGTCCCAGGGGAGTTGGGCAGTAGACGCGCACATCCTGCCAAGTCGCGGCGGCCGTAGTGGCACGCCTGCGAGTGAGAGGCTGTGCACTATGAGGCACATGTGCTAAAGAAGGCGGTGAGCCTTGTACTCACGCATGCCACTTCCACCAAACGCATGACAACGCCACCAAAATGAAATCCCAGGTGCACTAGACGCAGGGAAACCTCGGCAATAGACGCACAACTCCGGGAAAGCACGGGCGACGGAGTGGCATGCGTGAGAGTGAGAGGCTGTGCAAGGTGTACCGGCTGAGCCTTGTACTCATGCCTGCCCACTTCCACGATACACATCACCACGCGGCCAAAACGGATTCCCGGGTGCAGTAGATAGTCCCAGGGGAGTTGGAGAGTAGTCGGGCACCTCCTGCCAAATCACGGCAGCCGTAGTGGCACGCCTGCGAGTGAGAGGCTGTGCACTATGAGGCACATGTGCTAAAGAAGGCGGTGAGCCTTGTACTCACGCCTGCCACTTCCACGAAACACATCACCACGCGGCCAAAAGCTATTCCCGGGTGCAGTAGATAGTCCCAGGGGAGTTGGGCAGTAGACGCGCACATCCTGCCAAGTCGCGGCAGCCGTAGTGGCAGGCCTGCGAGTGAGAGGCTGTGCACTATGAGGCACATGTGCTAAAGAAGGCGGTGAGCGTTGTACTCACGCATGCCACTTCCACCAAACGCATGACAACGCCACCAAAATGAAATCCCAGGTGCACTAGACCCAGGGAAACCTCGGCAATAGACGCGCAACTCCGGGAAAGCACGGGCGACGAAGTGGCATGCGTGAGAGTGAGAGGCTGTGCAAGGTGTACGGGCTGAGCCTTGTACTCACGCCTGCCACTTCCACGAAACACATCACCACGCGGCCAAAACTTATTCCCGGGTGAAGTAGATAGTCCCACGGGAGTTGGGGAGTAGGCGCGCACCTCCTGCCAGATCACGGCGGCCGTAGTGGCACGCCTGCGAGTGAGAGGCTGTGCACTATGAGGCACATGTGCTAAAGAAGGCGGTGAGCCTTGTACTCACGCCTGCCACTTCCACCAAACGCATGACAACGCCACCAAAATGAAATCCCAGGTGCACTAGACGCAGGGAAACCTCGGCAATAGACGCGCAACTCCGGGAAAGCACGGGCGACGAAGTGGCATGCGTGAGAGATAGAGGCTGTGCAAGGTGTAAGGGCTGAGCCTTGTACTCACGCCTGCCACTTCCACGAAACACATCACTACGCGGCAAGAACGGGTTCCCGGGTGCAGTAGATAGTCCCAGGGGAGTTGGAGAGTAGTCGGGCACCTCCTGCCAAATCACGGCAGCCGTAGTGGCACGCCTGCAATTGAGAGGCTGTGCACTGTGAGGCACATGTGCTAAAGAAGGCGGTCAGTCTTGTACTCACGCCTGCCACTTCCACGAAACACATCACTACGCGGCCAAAACGGATTCCCGGGTACAGTAGATAGTCCCAGGGGAGTTGGAGAGTAGTCGGGCACCTCCTGCCAAATCACGGCGGCCGTAGTGGCACGCCTGCGAGTGAGAGGCTGTGCACTATGAGGCACATGTGCTAAAGAAGGCGGTGAGCCTTGTCCTCACGCCTGCCACTTCCACCAAACGCATGACAACGCCACCAAAATGAAATCCCAGGTGCACTAGACCCAGGGAAACCTCGGCAATAGACGCACAACTCCGGGAAAGCACGGGCGACGGAGTGGCATGCGTGAGAGTGAGAGGCTGTGCAAGGTGTACCGGCTGGGCCTTGTACTCATGCCTGCCCACTTCCACGATACACATCACCACGCGGCCAAAACGGATTCCTGGGTGCAGTAGATAGTCCCAGGGGAGTTGGAGAGTAGTCGGGCACCTCCTGCCAAATCACGGCAGCCGTAGTGGCACGCCTGCGAGTGAGAGGCTGTGCACTATGAGGCACATGTGCTAAAGAAGGCGGTGAGCCTTGTACTCACGCCTGCCACTTCCACGAAACACATCACCACGCGGCCAAAAGCTATTCCCGGGTGCAGTAGATAGTCCCAGGGGAGTTGGGCAGTAGACGCGCACTTCCTGCCAAGTCGCGGCGGCCGTAGTGGCACGCCTGCGAGTGAGAGGCTGTGCACTATGAGGCACATGTGCTAAAGAAGGCGGTGAGCCTTGTACTCACGCATGCCACTTCCACCAAACGCATGACAACGCCACCAAAATGAAATCCCAGGTGCACTAGACGCAGCGAAACCTCGGCAATAGACGCACAACTCCGGGAAAGCACGGGCGACGGAGTGGCATGCGTGAGAGTGAGAGGCTGTGCAAGGTGTACCGGCTGAGCCTTGTACTCATGCCTGCCCACTTCCACGATACACATCACCACGCGGCCAAAACGGATTCCCGGGTGCAGTAGATAGTCCCAGGGGAGTTGGAGAGTAGTCGGGCACCTCCTGCCAAATCACGGCAGCCGTAGTGGCACGCCTGCGAGTGAGAGGCTGTGCACTATCAGGCACATGTGCTAAAGAAGGCGGTGAGCCTTGTACTCACGCCTGCCACTTCCACGAAACACATCACCACGCGGCCAAAAGCTATTCCCGGGTGCAGTAGATAGTCCCAGGGGAGTTGGGCAGTAGACGCGCACATCCTGCCAAGTCGCGGCAGCCGTAGTGGCAGGCCTGCGAGTGAGAGGCTGTGCACTATGAGGCACATGTGCTAAAGAAGGCGGTGAGCGTTGTACTCACGCATGCCACTTCCACCAAACGCATGACAACGCCACCAAAATGAAATCCCAGGTGCACTAGACCCAGGGAAACCTCGGCAATAGACGCGCAACTCCGGGAAAGCACGGGCGACGAAGTGGCATGCGTGAGAGTGAGAGGCTGTGCAAGGTGTACGGGCTGAGCCTTGTACTCACGCCTGCCACTTCCACGAAACACATCACCACGCGGCCAAAACTTATTCCCGGGTGAAGTAGATAGTCCCACGGGAGTTGGGGAGTAGGCGCGCACCTCCTGCCAGATCACGGCGGCCGTAGTGGCACGCCTGCGAGTGAGAGGCTGTGCACTATGAGGCACATGTGCTAAAGAAGGCGGTGAGCCTTGTACTCACGCCTGCCACTTCCACCAAACGCATGACAACGCCACCGAAATGAAATCCCAGGTGCACTAGACGCAGGGAAACCTCGGCAATAGACGCGCAACTCCGGGAAAGCACGGGCGACGAAGTGGCATGCGTGAGAGATAGAGGCTGTGCAAGGTGTAAGGGCTGAGCCTTGTACTCACGCCTGCCACTTCCACGAAACACATCACTACGCGGCAAGAACGGGTTCCCGGGTGCAGTAGATAGTCCCAGGGGAGTTGGAGAGTAGTCGGGCACCTCCTGCCAAATCACGGCAGCCGTAGTGGCACGCCTGCAATTGAGAGGCTGTGCACTGTGAGGCACATGTGCTAAAGAAGGCGGTCAGTCTTGTACTCACGCCTGCCACTTCCACGAAACACATCACTACGCGGCCAAAACGGATTCCCGGGTACAGTAGATAGTCCCAGGGGAGTTGGAGAGTAGTCGGGCACCTCCTGCCAAATCACGGCGGCCGTAGTGGCACGCCTGCGAGTGAGAGGCTGTGCACTATGAGGCACATGTGCTAAAGAAGGCGGTGAGCCTTGTCCTCACGCCTGCCACTTCCACCAAACGCATGACAACGCCACCAAAATGAAATCCCAGGTGCACTAGACCCAGGGAAACCTCGGCAATAGACGCACAACTCCGGGAAAGCACGGGCGACGGAGTGGCATGCGTGAGAGTGAGAGGCTGTGCAAGGTGTACCGGCTGAGCCTTGTACTCATGCCTGCCCACTTCCACGATACACATCACCACGCGGCCAAAACGGATTCCCGGGTGCAGTAGATAGTCCCAGGGGAGTTGGAGAGTAGTCGGGCACCTCCTGCCAAATCACGGCAGCCGTAGTGGCACGCCTGCGAGTGAGAGGCTGTGCACTATGAGGCACATGTGCTAAAGAAGGCGGTGAGCCTTGTACTCACGCCTGCCACTTCCACGAAATACATCACCACGCGGCCAAAAGCTATTTCCGGGTGCAGTAGATAGTCCCAGGGGAGTTGGGCAGTAGACGCGCACATCCTGCCAAGTCGCGGCAGCCGTAGTGGCAGGCCTGCGAGTGAGAGGCTGTGCACTATGAGGCACATGTGCTAAAGAAGGCGGTGAGCGTTGTACTCACGCATGCCACTTCCACCAAACGCATGACAACGCCACCAAAATGAAATCCCAGGTGCACTAGACCCAGGGAAACCTCGGCAATAGACGCGCAACTCCGGGAAAGCACGGGCGACGAAGTGGCATGCGTGAGAGTGAGAGGCTGTGCAAGGTGTACGGGCTGAGCCTTGTACTCACGCCTGCCACTTCCACGAAACACATCACCACGCGGCCAAAACTTATTCCCGGGTGAAGTAGATAGTCCCACGGGAGTTGGGGAGTAGGCGCGCACCTCCTGCCAGATCACGGCGGCCGTAGTGGCACGCCTGCGAGTGAGAGGCTGTGCACTATGAGGCACATGTGCTAAAGAAGGCGGTGAGCCTTGTACTCACGCCTGCCACTTCCACCAAACGCATGACAACGCCACCAAAATGAAATCCCAGGTGCACTAGACGCAGGGAAACCTCGGCAATAGACGCGCAACTCCGGGAAAGCACGGGCGACGAAGTGGCATGCGTGAGAGATAGAGGCTGTGCAAGGTGTAAGGGCTGAGCCTTGTACTCACGCCTGCCACTTCCACGAAACACATCACTACGCGGCAAGAACGGGTTCCCGGGTGCAGTAGATAGTCCCAGGGGAGTTGGAGAGTAGTCGGGCACCTCCTGCCAAATCACGGCAGCCGTAGTGGCACGCCTGCAATTGAGAGGCTGTGCACTGTGAGGCACATGTGCTAAAGAAGGCGGTCAGTCTTGTACTCACGCCTGCCACTTCCACGAAACACATCACTACGCGGCCAAAACGGATTCCCGGGTACAGTAGATAGTCCCAGGGGAGTTGGAGAGTAGTCGGGCACCTCCTGCCAAATCACGGCGGCCGTAGTGGCACGCCTGCGAGTGAGAGGCTGTGCACTATGAGGCACATGTGCTAAAGAAGGCGGTGAGCCTTGTCCTCACGCCTGCCACTTCCACCAAACGCATGACAACGCCACCAAAATGAAATCCCAGGTGCACTAGACCCAGGGAAACCTCGGCAATAGACGCGCAACTCCGGGAAAGCACGGGCGACGGAGTGGCATGCGTGAGAGTGAGAGGCTGTGCAAGGTGTACCGGCTGAGCCTTGTACTCATGCCTGCCCACTTCCACGATACACATCACCACGCGGCCAAAACGGATTCCCGGGTGCAGTAGATAGTCCCAGGGGAGTTGGAGAGTAGTCGGGCACCTCCTGCCAAATCACGGCAGCCGTAGTGGCACGCCTGCGAGTGAGAGGCTGTGCACTATGAGGCACATGTGCTAAAGAAGGCGGTGAGCCTTGTACTCACGCCTGCCACTTCCACGAAACACATCACCACGCGGCCAAAAGCTATTCCCGGGTGCAGTAGATAGTCCCAGGGGAGTTGGGCAGTAGACGCGCACATCCTGCCAAGTCGCGGCAGCCGTAGTGGCAGGCCTGCGAGTGAGAGGCTGTGCACTATGAGGCACATGTGCTAAAGAAGGCGGTGAGCGTTGTACTCACGCATGCCACTTCCACCAAACGCATGACAACGCCACCAAAATGAAATCCCAGGTGCACTAGACCCAGGGAAACCTCGGCAATAGACGCGCAACTCCGGGAAAGCACGGGCGACGAAGTGGCATGCGTGAGAGTGAGAGGCTGTGCAAGGTGTACGGGCTGAGCCTTGTACTCACGCCTGCCACTTCCACGAAACACATCACCACGCGGCCAAAACTTATTCCCGGGTGAAGTAGATAGTCCCACGGGAGTTGGGGAGTAGGCGCGCACCTCCTGCCAGATCACGGCGGCCGTAGTGGCACGCCTGCGAGTGAGAGGCTGTGCACTATGAGGCACATGTGCTAAAGAAGGCGGTGAGCCTTGTACTCACGCCTGCCACTTCCACCAAACGCATGACAACGCCACCAAAATGAAATCCCAGGTGCACTAGACGCAGGGAAACCTCGGCAATAGACGCGCAACTCCGGGAAAGCACGGGCGACGAAGTGGCATGCGTGAGAGATAGAGGCTGTGCAAGGTGTAAGGGCTGAGCCTTGTACTCACGCCTGCCACTTCCACGAAACACATCACTACGCGGCAAGAACGGGTTCCCGGGTGCAGTAGATAGTCCCAGGGGAGTTGGAGAGTAGTCGGGCACCTCCTGCCAAATCACGGCAGCCGTAGTGGCACGCCTGCAATTGAGAGGCTGTGCACTATGAGGCACATGTGCTAAAGAAGGCGGTGAGCCTTGTACTCACGCCTGCCACTTCCACGAAATACATCACCACGCGGCCAAAAGCTATTTCCGGGTGCAGTAGATAGTCCCAGGGGAGTTGGGCAGTAGACGCGCACATCCTGCCAAGTCGCGGCGGCCGTAGTGGCACGCCTGCGAGTGAGAGGCTGTGCACTATGAGGCACATGTGCTAAAGAAGGCGGTGAGCCTTGTACTCACGCATGCCACTTCCACCAAACGCATGACAACGCCACCAAAATGAAATCCCAGGTGCACTAGACGCAGGGAAACCTCGGCAATAGACGCACAACTCCGGGAAAGCACGGGCGACGGAGTGGCATGCGTGAGAGTGAGAGGCTGTGCAAGGTGTACCGGCTGAGCCTTGTACTCATGCCTGCCCACTTCCACGATACACATCACCACGCGGCCAAAACGGATTCCCGGGTGCAGTAGATAGTCCCAGGGGAGTTGGAGAGTAGTCGGGCACCTCCTGCCAAATCACGGCAGCCGTAGTGGCACGCCTGCGAGTGAGAGGCTGTGCACTATGAGGCACATGTGCTAAAGAAGGCGGTGAGCCTTGTACTCACGCCTGCCACTTCCACGAAACACATCACCACGCGGCCAAAAGCTATTCCCGGGTGCAGTAGATAGTCCCAGGGGAGATGGGCAGTAGACGCGCACATCCTGCCAAGTCGCGGCAGCCGTAGTGGCAGGCCTGCGAGTGAGAGGCTGTGCACTATGAGGCACATGTGCTAAAGAAGGCGGTGAGCGTTGTACTCACGCATGCCACTTCCACCAAACGCATGACAACGCCACCAAAATGAAATCCCAGGTGCACTAGACCCAGGGAAACCTCGGCAATAGACGCGCAACTCCGGGAAAGCACGGGCGACGAAGTGGCATGCGTGAGAGTGAGAGGCTGTGCAAGGTGTACGGGCTGAGCCTTGTACTCACGCCTGCCACTTCCACGAAACACATCACCACGCGGCCAAAACTTATTCCCTGGTGAAGTAGATAGTCCCAGGGGAGTTGGGGAGTAGGCGCGCACCTCCTGCCAGATCACGGCGGCCGTAGTGGCACGCCTGCGAGTGAGAGGCTGTGCACTATGAGGCACATGTGCTAAAGAAGGCGGTGAGCCTTGTACTCACGCCTGCCACTTCCACCAAACGCATGACAACGCCACCAAAATGAAATCCCAGGTGCACTAGACGCAGGGAAACCTCGGCAATAGACGCGCAACTCCGGGAAAGCACGGGCGACGAAGTGGCATGCGTGAGAGTGAGAGCCTGTGCAAGGTGTAAGGGCTGAGCCTTGTACTCACGCCTGCCACTTCCACGAAACACATCACTACGCGGCAAGAACGGGTTCCCGGGTGCAGTAGATAGTCCCAGGGGAGTTGGAGAGTAGTCGGGCACCTCCTGCCAAATCACGGCAGCCGTAGTGGCACGCCTGCAATTGAGAGGCTGTGCACTGTGAGGCACATGTGCTAAAGAAGGCGGTCAGTCTTGTACTCACGCCTGCCACTTCCACGAAACACATCACCACGCGGCCAAAACGGATTCCCGGGTGCAGTAGATAGTCCCAGAGGAGTTGGAGAGTAGTCGGGCACCTCCTGCCAAATCACGGCGGCCGTAGTGGCACGCCTGCGAGTGAGAGGCTGTGCACTATGAGGCACATGTGCTAAAGAAGGCGATGAGCCTTGTCCTCACGCCTGCCACTTCCACCAAACGCATGACAACGCCACCAAAATGAAATCCCAGGTGCACTAGACCCAGGGAAACCTCGGCAATAGACGCACAACTCCGGGAAAGCACGGGCGACGGAGTGGCATGCGTGAGAGTGAGAGGCTGTGCAAGGTGTACCGGCTGAGCCTTGTACTCATGCCTGCCCACTTCCACGATACACATCACCACGCGGCCAAAACGGATTCCCGGGTGCAGTAGATAGTCCCAGGGGAGTTGGAGAGTAGTCGGGCACCTCCTGCCAAATCACGGCAGCCGTAGTGGCACGCCTGCGAGTGAGAGGCTGTGCACTATGAGGCACATGTGCTAAAGAAGGCGGTGAGCCTTGTACTCACGCCTGCCACTTCCACGAAACACATCACCACGCGGCCAAAAGCTATTCCCGGGTGCAGTAGATAGTCCCAGGGGAGTTGGGCAGTAGACGCGCACATCCTGCCAAGTCGCGGCAGCCGTAGTGGCACGCCTGCGAGTGAGAGGCTGTGCACTATGAGGCACATGTGCTAAAGAAGGCGGTGAACCTTGTACTCACGCATGCCACTTCCACCAAACGCATGACAACGCCACCAAAATGAAATCCCAGGTGCACTAGACCCAGGGAAACCTCGGCAATAGACGCGCAACTCCGGGAAAGCACGGGCGACGAAGTGGCATGCGTGAGAGTGAGAGGCTGTGCAAGGTGTACGGGCTGAGCCTTGTACTCACGCCTGCCACTTCCACGAAACACATCACCACGCGGCCAAAACTAATTCCCGGGTGAAGTAGATAGTCCCAGGGGAGTTGGGGAGTAGGCGCGCACCTCCTGCCAGATCACGGCGGCCGTAGTGGCACGCCTGCGAGTGAGAGGCTGTGCACTATGAGGCACATGTGCTAAAGAAGGCGGTGAGCCTTGTACTCACGCCTGCCACTTCCATTAAACGCATGATAACGCCACCAAAATGAAATCCCAGGTGCACTAGACGCAGGGAAACCTCGGCAATAGACGCGCAACTCCGGGAAAGCACGGGCGACGAAGTGGCATGCGTGAGAGATAGAGGCTGTGCAAGGTGTAAGGGCTGAGCCTTGTACTCACGCCTGCCACTTCCACGAAACACATCACTACGCGGCAAGAACGGGTTCCCGGGTGCAGTAGATAGTCCCAGGGGAGTTGGAGAGTAGTAGGGCACCTCCTGCCAAATCACGGCAGCCGTAGTGGCTCGCCTGCAATTGAGAGGCTGTGCACTGTGAGGCACATGTGCTAAAGAAGGCGGTCAGTCTTGTACTCACGCCTGCCACTTCCACGAAACACATCACTACGCGGCCAAAACGGATTCCCGGGTACAGTAGATAGTCCCAGGGGAGTTGGAGAGTAGTCGGGCACCTCCTGCCAAATCACGGCGGCCGTAGTTGCACGCCTGCGAGTGAGAGGCTGTGCACTATGAGGCACATGTGCTAAAGAAGGCGGTGAGCCTTGTCCTCACGCCTGCCACTTCCACCAAACGCATGACAACGCCACCAAAATGAAATCCCAGGTGCACTAGACCCAGGGAAACCTCGGCAATAGACGCACAACTCCGGGAAAGCACGGGCGACGGAGTGGCATGCGTGAGAGTGAGAGGCTGTGCAAGGTGTACCGGCTGAGCCTTGTACTCATGCCTGCCCACTTCCACGATACACATCACCACGCGGCCAAAACGGATTCCCGGGTGCAGTAGATAGTCCCAGGGGAGTTGGAGAGTAGTCGGGCACCTCCTGCCAAATCACGGCAGCCGTAGTGGCACGCCTGCGAGTAAGAGGCTGTGCACTATGAGGCACATGTGCTAAAGAAGGCGGTGAGCCTTGTACTCACGCCTGCCACTTCCACGAAATACATCACCACGCGGCCAAAAGCTATTCCCGGGTGCAGTAGATAGTCCCAGGGGAGTTGGGCAGTAGACGCGCACATCCTGCCAAGTCGCGGCGGCCGTAGTGGCACGCCTGCGAGTGAGAGGCTGTGCACTATGAAGCACATGTGCTAAAGAAGGCGGTGAGCCTTGTACTCACGCATGCCACTTCCACCAAACGCATGACAACGCCACCAAAATGAAATCCCAGGTGCACTAGACGCAGGGAAACCTCGGCAATAGACGCACAACTCCGGGAAAGCACGGGCGACGGAGTGGCATGCGTGAGAGTGAGAGGCTGTGCAAGGTGTACCGGCTGAGCCTTGTACTCATGCCTGCCCACTTCCACGATACACATCACCACGCGGCCAAAACGGATTCCCGGGTGCAGTAGATAGTCCCAGGGGAGTTGGAGAGTAGTCGGGCACCTCCTGCCAAATCACGGCAGCCGTAGTGGCACGCCTGCGAGTGAGAGGCTGTGCACTATGAGGCACATGTGCTAAAGAAGGCGGTGAGCCTTGTACTCACGCCTGCCACTTCCACGAAACACATCGCCACGCGGCCGAAAGCTATTTCCGGGTGCAGTAGATAGTCCCAGGGGAGTTGGGCAGTAGACGCGCACATCCTGCCAAGTCGCGGCAGCCGTAGTGGCAGGCCTGCGAGTGAGAGGCTGTGCACTATGAGGCACATGTGCTAAAGAAGGCGGTGAGCGTTGTACTCACGCATGCCACTTCCACCAAACGCATGACAACGCAACCAAAATGAAATCCCAGGTGCACTAGACCCAGGGAAACCTCGGCAATAGACGCGCAACTCCGGGAAAGCACGGGCGACGAAGTGGCATGCGTGAGAGTGAGAGGCTGTGCAAGGTGTACGGGCTGAGCCTTGTACTCACGCCTGCCACTTCCACGAAACACATCACCACGCGGCCAAAACTTATTCCCGGGTGAAGTAGATAGTCCCACGGGAGTTGGGGAGTAGGCGCGCACCTCCTGCCAGATCACGGCGGCCGTAGTGGCACGCCTGCGAGTGAGAGGCTGTGCACTATGAGGCACATGTGCTAAAGAAGGCGGTGAGCCTTGTACTCACGCCTGCCACTTCCACCAAACGCATGACAACGCCACCAAAATGAAATCCCAGGTGCACTAGACGCAGGGAAACCTCGGCAATAGACGCGCAACTCCGGGAAAGCACGGGCGACGAAGTGGCATGCGTGAGAGATAGAGTCTGTGCAAGGTGTAAGGGCTGAGCCTTGTACTCACGCCTGCCACTTCCACGAAACACATCACTACGCGGCAAGAACGGGTTCCCGGGTGCAGTAGATAGTCCCAGGGGAGTTGGAGAGTAGTCGGGCACCTCCTGCCAAATCACGGCAGCCGTAGTGGCACGCCTGCAATTGAGAGGCTGTGCACTGTGAGGCACATGTGCTAAAGAAGGCGGTCAGTCTTGTACTCACGCCTGCCACTTCCACGAAACACATCACTACGCGGCCAAAACGGATTCCCGGGTACAGTAGATAGTCCCAGGGGAGTTGGAGAGTAGTCGGGCACCTCCTGCCAAATCACGGCGGCCGTAGTGGCACGCCTGCGAGTGAGAGGCTGTGCACTATGAGGCACATGTGCTAAAGAAGGCGGTGAGCCTTGTCCTCACGCCTGCCACTTCCACCAAACGCATGACAACGCCACCAAAATGAAATCCCAGGTGCACTAGACCCAGGGAAACCTCGGCAATAGACGCACAACTCCGGGAAAGCACGGGCGACGGAGTGGCATGCGTGAGAGTGAGAGGCTGTGCAAGGTGTACCGGCTGAGCCTTGTACTCATGCCTGCCCACTTCCACGATACACATCACCACGCGGCCAAAACGGATTCCCGGGTGCAGTAGATAGTCCCAGGGGAGTTGGAGAGTAGTCGGGCACCTCCTGCCAAATCACGGCAGCCGTAGTGGCACGCCTGCGAGTGAGAGGCTGTGCACTATGAGGCACATGTGCTAAAGAAGGCGGTGAGCCTTGTACTCACGCCTGCCACTTCCACGAAATACATCACCACGCGGCCAAAAGCTATTCCCGGGTGCAGTAGATAGTCCCAGGGGAGTTGGGCAGTAGACGCGCACATCCTGCCAGGTCGCGGCGGCCGTAGTGGCACGCCTGCGAGTGAGAGGCTGTGCACTATGAGGCACATGTGCTAAAGAAGGCGGTGAGCCTTGTACTCACGCATGCCACTTCCACCAAACGCATGACAACGCCACCAAAATGAAATCCCAGGTGCACTAGACGCAGGGAAACCTCGGCAATAGACCCACAACTCCGGGAAAGCACGGGCGACGGAGTGGCATGCGTGAGAGTGAGAGGCTGTGCAAGGTGTACCGGCTGAGCCTTTTACTCATGCCTGCCCACTTCCACGATACACATCACCACGCGGCCAAAACGGATTCCCGGGTGCAGTAGATAGTCCCAGGGGAGTTGGAGAGTAGTCGGGCACCTCCTGCCAAATCACGGCAGCCGTAGTGGCACGCCTGCGAGTGAGAGGCTGTGCACTATGAGGCACATGTGCTAAAGAAGGCGGTGAGCCTTGTACTCACGCCTGCCACTTCCACGAAACACATCACCACGCGGCCAAAAGCTATTCCCGGGTGCAGTAGATAGTCCCAGGGGAGTTGGGCAGTAGACGCGCACATCCTGCCAAGTCGCGGCAGCCGTAGTGGCACGCCTGCGAGTGAGAGGCTGTGCACTATGAGGCACATGTGCTAAAGAAGGCGGTGAGCCTTGTACTCACGCATGCCACTTCCACCAAACGCATGACAACGCCACCAAAATGAAATCCCAGGTGCACAAGTCCCAGGGAAACCTCGGCAATAGACGCGCAACTCCGGGAAAGCACGGGCGACGAAGTGGCATGCGTGAGAGTGAGAGGCTGTGCAAGGTGTACGGGCTGAGCCTTGTACTCACGCCTGCCACTTCCACAAAACACATCACCACGCGGCCAAAACTTATTCCCGGGTGAAGTAGATAGTCCCAGGGGAGTTGGGGAGTAGGCGCGCACCTCCTGCCAGATCACGGCGGCCGTAGTGGCACGCCTGCGAGTGAGAGGCTGTGCACTATGAGGCACATGTGCTAAAGAAGGCGGTGAGCCTTGTACTCACGCCTGCCACCTCCACCAAACGCATGACAACGCCACCAAAATGAAATCCCAGGTGCACTAGACGCAGGGAAACCTTGGCAATAGACGCGCAACTCCGGGAAAGCACGGGCGACGAAGTGGCATGCGTGAGAGTGAGAGCCTGTGCAAGGTGTAAGGGCTGAGCCTTGTACTCACGCCTGCCACTTCCTCGAAACACATCACTACGCGGCAAGAACTTGTTCCCGGGTGCAGTAGATAGTCCCAGGGGAGTTGGAGAGTAGTCGGGCACCTCCTGCCAAATCACGGCAGCCGTAGTGGCACGCCTGCAATTGAGAGGCTGTGCACTGTGAGGCACATGTGCTAAAGAAGGCGGTCAGTCTTGTACTCACGCCTGCCACTTCCACGAAACACATCACCACGCGGCCAAAACGGATTCCCGGGTGCAGTAGATAGTCCCAGGGGAGTTGGAGAGTAGTCGGGCACCTCCTGCCAAATCACGGCGGCCGTAGTGGCACGCCTGCGAGTGAGAGGCTGTGCACTATGAGGCACATGTGCTAAAGAAGGCGGTGAGCCTTGTCCTCATGCCTACCACTTCCACCAAACGCATGACAACGCCACCAAAATGAAATCCCAGGTGCACTAGACCCAGGGAAACCTCGGCAATAGACGCACAACTCCGGGAAAGCACGGGCGACGGAGTGGCATGCGTGAGAGTGAGAGGCTGTGCAAGGTGTACCGGCTGAGCCTTGTACTCATGCCTGCCCACTTCCACGATACACATCACCACGCGGCCAAAACGGATTCCCGGGTGCAGTAGATAGTCCCAGGGGAGTTGGAGAGTAGTCGGGCACCTCCTGCCAAATCACGGCAGCCGTAGTGGCACGCCTGCGAGTGAGAGGCTGTGCACTATGAGGCACATGTGCTAAAGAAGGCGGTGAGCCTTGTACTCACGCCTGCCACTTCCACGAAACACATCACCACGCGGCCAAAAGCTATTCCCGGGTGCAGTAGATAGTCCCAGGGGAGTTGGGCAGTAGACGCGCACATCCTGCCAAGTCGCGGCGGCCGTAGTGGCACGCCTGCGAGTGAGAGGCTGTGCACTATGAGGCACATGTGCTAAAGAAGGCGGTGAGCCTTGTACTCACGCATGCCACTTCCACCAAACGCATGACAACGCCACCAAAATGAAATCCCAGGTGCACTAGACGCAGGGAAACCTCGGCAATAGACGCACAACTCCGGGAAAGCACGCGCGACGGAGTGGCATGCGTGAGAGTGAGAGGCTGTGCAAGGTGTACCGGCTGAGCCTTGTACTCATGCCTGCCCACTTCCACGATACACATCACCACGCGGCCAAAACGGATTCCCGGGTGCAGTAGATAGTCCCAGGGGAGTTGGAGAGTAGTCGGGCACCTCCTGCCAAATCACGGCAGCCGTAGTGGCACGCCTGCGAGTGAGAGGCTGTGCACTATGAGGCACATGTGCTAAAGAAGGCGGTGAGCCTTGTACTCACGCCTGCCACTTCCACGAAACACATCACCACGCGGCCAAAAGCTATTCCCGGGTGCAGTAGATAGTCCCAGGGGAGTTGGGCAGTAGACGCGCACATCCTGCCAAGTCGCGGCAGCCGTAGTGGCACGCCTGCGAGTGAGAGGCTGTGCACTATGAGGCACATGTGCTAAAGAAGGCGGTGAGCCTTGTACTCACGCATGCCACTTCCACCAAACGCATGACAACGCCACCAAAATGAAATCCCAGATGCACTAGACCCAGGGAATCCTCGGCAATAGACGCGCAACTCCGGGAAAGCACGGGCGACGAAGTGGCATGCGTGAGAGTGAGAGGCTGTGCAAGGTGTACGGGCTGAGCCTTGTACTCACGCCTGCCACTTCCACGAAACACATCACCACGCGGCCAAAACTTATTCCCGGGTGAAGTAGATAGTCCCAGGGGAGTTGGGGAGTAGGCGCGCACCTCCTGCCAGATCACGGCGGCCGTAGTGGCACGCCTGCGAGTGAGAGGCTGTGCACTATGAGGCACATGTGCTAAAGAAGGCGGTGAGCCTTGTACTCACGCCTGCCACTTCCACCAAACGCATGACAACGCCACCAAAATGAAATCCCAGGTGCACTAGACGCAGGGAAACCTCGGCAATAGACGGGCAACTCCGGGAAAGCACGGGCGACGAAGTGGCATGCGTGAGAGTGAGAGGCTGTGCAAGGTGTAAAGGCTGAGCCTTGTACTCACGCCTGCCACTTCCACGAAACACATCACTACGCGGCAAGAACGGGTTCCCGGGTGCAGTAGATAGTCCCAGGGGAGTTGGAGAGTAGTCGGGCACCTCCTGCCAAATCACGGCAGCCGTAGTGGCACGCCTGCAATTGAGAGGCTGTGCACTGTGAGGCACATGTGCTAAAGAAGGCGGTGAGTCTTGTACTCACGCCTGCCACTTCCACGAAACACATCACCACGCGGCCAAAACGGATTCCCGGGTGCAGTAGATAGTCCCAGGGGAGTTGGAGAGTAGTCGGGCACCTCCTGCCAAATCACGGCGGCCGTAGTGGCACGCCTGCGAGTGAGAGGCTGTGCACTATGAGGCACATGTGCTAAAGAAGGCGGTGAGCCTTGTCCTCACGCCTGCCACTTCCACCAAACGCATGACAACGCCACCAAAATGAAATCCCAGGTGCACTAGACCCAGGGAAACCTCGGCAATAGACGCACAACTCCGGGAAAGCACGGGCGACGGAGTGGCATGCGTGAGAGTGAGAGGCTGTGCAAGGTGTACCGGCTGAGCCTTGTACTCATGCCTGCCCACTTCCACGATACACATCACCACGCGGCCAAAACGGATTCCCGGGTGCAGTAGATAGTCCCAGGGGAGTTGGAGAGTAGTCGGGCACCTCCTGCCAAATCACGGCAGCCGTAGTGGCACGCCTGCGAGTGAGAGGCTGTGCACTATGAGGCACATGTGCTAAAGAAGGCGGTGAGCCTTGTACTCACGCCTGCCACTTCCACGAAACACATCACCACGCGGCCAAAAGCTATTCCCGGGTGCAGTAGATAGTCCCAGGGGAGTTGGGCAGTAGACGCGCACATCCTGCCAAGTCGCAGCAGCCGTAGTGGCACGCCTGCGAGTGAGAGGCTGTGCACTATGAGGCACATGTGCTAAAGAAGGCGGTGAGCCTTGTACTCACGCATGCCACTTCCACCAAACGCATGACAACGCCACCAAAATGAAATCCCAGGTGCACTAGACCCAGGGAAACCTCGGCAATAGACGCGCAACTCCGGGAAAGCACGGGCGACGAAGTGGCATGCGTGAGAGTGAGAGGCTGTGCAAGGTGTACGGGCTGAGCCTTGTACTCACGCCTGCCACTTCCACGAAACACATCACCACGCGGCCAAAACTTATTCCCTGGTGAAGTAGATAGTCCCAGGGGAGTTGGGGAGTAGGCGCGCACCTCCTGCCAGATCACGGCGGCCGTAGTGGCACGCCTGCGAGTGAGAGGCTGTGCACTATGAGGCACATGTGCTAAAGAAGGCGGTGAGCCTTGTACTCACGCCTGCCACTTCCACCAAACGCATGACAACGCCACCAAAATGAAATCCCAGGTGCACTAGACGCAGGGAAACCTCGGCAATAGACGCGCAACTCCGGGAAAGCACGGGCGACGAAGTGGCATGCGTGAGAGTGAGAGCCTGTGCAAGGTGTAAGGGCTGAGCCTTGTACTCACGCCTGCCACTTCCACGAAACACATCACTACGCGGCAAGAACGGGTTCCCGGGTGCAGTAGATAGTCCCAGGGGAGTTGGAGAGTAGTCGGGCACCTCCTGCCAAATCACGGCAGCCGTAGTGGCACGCCTGCAATTGAGAGGCTGTGCACTGTGAGGCACATGTGCTAAAGAAGGCGGTCAGTCTTGTACTCACGCCTGCCACTTCCACGAAACACATCACCACGCGGCCAAAACGGATTCCCGGGTGCAGTAGATAGTCCCAGAGGAGTTGGAGAGTAGTCGGGCACCTCCTGCCAAATCACGGCGGCCGTAGTGGCACGCCTGCGAGTGAGAGGCTGTGCACTATGAGGCACATGTGCTAAAGAAGGCGATGAGCCTTGTCCTCACGCCTGCCACTTCCACCAAACGCATGACAACGCCACCAAAATGAAATCCCAGGTGCACTAGACCCAGGGAAACCTCGGCAATAGACGCACAACTCCGGGAAAGCACGGGCGACGGAGTGGCATGCGTGAGAGTGAGAGGCTGTGCAAGGTGTACCGGCTGAGCCTTGTACTCATGCCTGCCCACTTCCACGATACACATCACCACGCGGCCAAAACGGATTCCCGGGTGCAGTAGATAGTCCCAGGGGAGTTGGAGAGTAGTCGGGCACCTCCTGCCAAATCACGGCAGCCGTAGTGGCACGCCTGCGAGTGAGAGGCTGTGCACTATGAGGCACATGTGCTAAAGAAGGCGGTGAGCCTTGTACTCACGCCTGCCACTTCCACGAAACACATCACCACGCGGCCAAAAGCTATTCCCGGGTGCAGTAGATAGTCCCAGGGGAGTTGGGCAGAAGACGCGCACATCCTGCCAAGTCGCGGCAGCCGTAGTGGCACGCCTGCGAGTGAGAGGCTGTGCACTATGAGGCACATGTGCTAAAGAAGGCGGTGAACCTTGTACTCACGCATGCCACTTCCACCAAACGCATGACAACGCCACCAAAATGAAATCCCAGGTGCACTAGACGCAGGGAAACCTCGGCAATAGACGCGCAACTCCGGGAAAGCACGGGCGACGAAGTGGCATGCGTGAGAGTGAGAGGCTGTGCAAGGTGTAAGGGCTGAGCCTTGTACTCACGCCTGCCACTTCCACGAAACACATCACTACCCGGCAAGAACGGATTCCCGGGTGCAGTAGATAGTCCCAGGGGAGTTGGAGAGTAGTCGGGCACCTCCTGCCAAATCACGGCAGCCGTAGTGGCACGCCTGCAATTGAGAGGCTGTGCACTGTGAGGCACATGTGCTAAAGAAGGCGGTCAGTCTTGTACTCACGCCTGCCACTTCCACGAAACACATCACCACGCGGCCAAAACGGATTCCCGGGTGCAGTAGATAGTACCAGGGGAGTTGGAGAGTAGTCGGGCAACTCCTGCCAAATCACGGCGGCCGTAGTGGCACGCCTGCGAGTGAGAGGCTGTGCACTATGAGGCACATGTGCTAAAGAAGGCGGTGAGCCTTGTCCTCACGCCTGCCACTTCCACCAAACGCATGACAACGCCACCAAAATGAAATCCCAGGTGCACTAGACCCAGGGAAACCTCGGCAATAGACGCACAACTCCGGGAAAGCACGGGCGACGGAGTGGCATGCGTGAGAGTGAGAGGCTGTGCAAGGTGTACCGGCTGAGCCTTGTACTCATGCCTGCCCACTTCCACGATAAATATTAACGCGGCCAAAACGGATTCCTTGGTGCAGTAGATAGTCCCAGGGGAGTTGGAGAGTAGTCGGGCACCTCCTGCCAAATCACGGCAGCCGTAGTGGCACGCCTGCGAGTGAGAGGCTGTGCACTATGAGGCACATGTGCTAAAGAAGGCGGTGAGCCTTGTACTCACGCCTGCCACTTCCACGAAACACATCACCACGCGGCCAAAAGCTATTCCCGGGTGCAGTAGATAGTCCCAGGGGAGTTGGGCAGTAGACGCGCACATCCTGCCAAGTCGCGGCGGCCGTAGTGGCACGCCTGCGAGTGAGAGGCTGTGCACTATGAGGCACATGTGCTAAAGAAGGCGGTGAGCCTTGTACTCACGCATGCCACTTCCACCAAACGCATGACAACGCCACCAAAATGAAATCCCAGGTGCACTAGACGCAGGGAAACCTCGGCAATAGACGCACAACTCCGGGAAAGCACGGGCGACGGAGTGGCATGCGTGAGAGTAAGAGGCTGTGCAAGGTGTACCGGCTGAGCCTTGTACTCATGCCTGCCCACTTTCACGATACACATCACCACGCGGCCAAAACGGATTCCCGGGTGCAGTAGATAGTCCCAGGGGAGTTGGAGAGTAGTCGGGCACCTCCTGCCAAATCACGGCAGCCGTAGTGGCACGCCTGCAATTGAGAGGCTGTGCACTGTGAGGCACATGTGCTAAAGAAGGCGGTCAGTCTTGTACTCACGCCTGCCACTTCCACGAAACACATCACCACGCGGCCAAAACGGATTCCCGGGTGCAGTAGATAGTCCCAGGGGAGTTGGGCAGTAGACGCGCACATCCTGCCAAGTCGCGGAAGCCGTAGTGGCACGCCTGCGAGTGAGAGGCGGTGCACTATGAGGCACATGTGCTAAAGAAGGCGGTGAGCCTTGTACTCACGCATGCCACTTCCACCAAACGCATGACAACGCCACCAAAATGAAATCCCAGGTGCACTAGACCCAGGGAAACCTCGGCAATAGACGCGCAACTCCGGGAAAGCACGGGCGACGGAGTGGCATGCGTGAGAGTGAGAGGTTGTGCAAGGTGTACGGGCTGAGCCTTGTACTCACGCCTGCCACTTCCACGAAACACATCACCACGCGGCCAAAACTTATTCCCGGGTGAAGTAGATAGTCCCAGGGGAGTTGGGGAGTAGGTGCGCACCTCCTGCCAGATCACGGCGGCCGTAGTGGCACGCCTGCGAGTGAGAGGCTGTGCACTATGAGGCACATGTGCTAAAGAAGGCGGTGAGCCTTGTACTCACGCCTGCCACTTCCACCAAACGCATGACAACGCCACCAAAATGAAATCCCAGGTGCACTAGACGCAGGGAAACCTCGGCAATAGACGCGCAACTCCGGGAAAGCACGGGCGACGAAGTGGCATGCGTGAGAGTGAGAGGCTGTGCAAGGTGTAAGGGCTGAGCCTTGTACTCACGCCTGCCACTTCCACGAAACACATCACTACGCGGCAAGAACGGGTTCCCGGGTGCAGTAGATAGTCCCAGGGGAGTTGGAGAGTAGTCGGGCACCTCCTGCCAAATCACGGCAGCCGTAGTGGCACGCCTGCAATTGAGAGGCTGTGCACTGTGAGGCACATGTGCTAAAGAAGGCGGTCAGTCTTGTACTCACGCCTGCCACTTCCACGAAACACATCACCACGCGGCCAAAACGGATTCCCGGGTGCAGTAGATAGTCCCAGGGGAGTTGGAGAGTAGTCGGGCACCTCCTGCCAAATCACGGCGGCCGTAGTGGCACGCCTGCGAGTGAGAGGCTGTGCACTATGAGGCACATGTGCTAAAGAAGGCGGTGAGCCTTGTCCTCACGCCTGCCACTTCCACCAAACGCATGACAACGCCACCAAAATGAAATCCCAGGTGCACTAGACCCAGGGAAACCTCGGCAATAGACGCACAACTCCGGGAAAGCACGGGCAACGGAGTGGCATGCGTGAGAGTGAGAGGCTGTGCAAGGAGTACCGGCCGAGCCTTGTACTCATGCCTGCCCACTTCCACGATACACATCACCACGCGGCCAAAACGGATTCCCGGGTGCAGTAGATAGTCCCAGGGGAGTTGGAGAGTAGTCGGGCACCTCCTGCCAAATCACGGCAGCCGTAGTGGCACGCCTGCAATTGAGAGGCTGTGCACTGTGAGGCACATGTGCTAAAGAAGGCGGTCAGTCTTGTACTCACGCCTGCCACTTCCACGAAACTCATCACTACGCGGCAAGAACGGGTTCCCGGGTGCAGTAGATAGTCCCAGGGGAGTTGGAGAGTAGTCGGGCACCTCCTGCCAAATCACGGCAGCCGTAGTGGCACGCCTGCAATTGAGAGGCTGTGCACTGTGAGGCACATGTGCTAAAGAAGGCGGTCAGTCTTGTACTCACGCCTGCCACTTCCACGAAACACATCACCACGCGGCCAAAACGGATTCCCGGGTGCAGTAGATAGTCCCAGGGGAGTTGGAGAGTAGTCGGGCACCTCCTGCCAAATCACGGCGGCCGTAGTGGCACGCCTGCGAGTGAGAGGCTGTGCACTATGAGGCACATGTGCTAAAGAAGGCGGTGAGCCTTGTCCTCACGCCTGCCACTTCCACCAAACGCATGACAACGCCACCAAAATGAAATCCCAGGTGCACTAGACCCAGGGAAACCTCGGCAATAGACGCATAACTCCGGGAAAGCACGGGCGACGGAGTGGCATGCGTGAGAGTGAGAGGCTGTGCAAGGTGTACCGGCTGAGCCTTGTACTCATGCCTGCCCACTTCCACGATACACATCACCACGCGGCCAAAACGGATTCCCGGGTGCAGTAGATAGTCCCAGGGGAGTTGGAGAGTAGTCGGGCACCTCCTGCCAAATCACGGCAGCCGTAGTGGCACGCCTGCGAGTGAGAGGCTGTGCACTATGAGGCACATGTGCTAAAGAAGGCGGTGAGCCTTGTACTCACGCCTGCCACTTCCACGAAACACATCACCACGCGGCCAAAAGCTATTCCCGGGTGCAGTAGATAGTCCCAGGGGAGTTGGGCAGTAGACGCGCACATCCTGCCAAGTCGCGGCGGCCGTAGTGGCACGCCTGCGAGTGAGAGGCTGTGCACTATGAGGCACATGTGCTAAAGAAGGCGGTGAGCCTTGTACTCACGCATGCCACTTCCACCAAACGCATGACAACGCCACCAAAATGAAATCCCAGGTGCACTAGACGCAGGGAAACCTCGGCAATAGACGCACAACTCCGGGAAAGCACGGGCGACGGAGTGGCATGCGTGAGAGTGAGAGGCTGTGCAAGGTGTACCGGCTGAGCCTTGTACTCATGCCTGCCCACTTCCACGATACACATCACCACGCGGCCAAAACGGATTCCCGGGTGCAGTAGATAGTCCCAGGGGAGTTGGAGAGTAGTCGGGCACCTCCTGCCAAATCACGGCAGCCGTAGTGGCACGCCTGCGAGTGAGAGGCTGTGCACTATGAGGCACATGTGCTAAAGAAGGCGGTGAGCCTTGTACTCACGCCTGCCACTTCCACGAAACACATCACCACGCGGCCAAAAGCTATTCCCGGGTGCAGTAGATAGTCCCAGGGGAGTTGGGCAGTAGACGCGCACATCCTGCCAAGTCGCGGCAGCCGTAGTGGCACGCCTGCGAGTGAGAGGCTGTGCACTATGAGGCACATGTGCTAAAGAAGGCGGTGAGCCTTGTACTCACGCATGCCACTTCCACCAAACGCATGACAACGCCACCAAAATGAAATCCCAGGTGCACTAGACCCAGGGAAACCTCGGCAATAGACGCGCAACTCCGGGAAAGCACGGGCGACGGAGTGGCATGCGTGAGAGTGAGAGGCTGTGCAAGGTGTACGGGCTGAGCCTTGTACTCACGCCTGCCACTTCCACGAAACACATCACCACGCGGCCAAAACTTATTCCCGGGTGAAGTAGATAGTCCCAGGGGAGTTGGGGAGTAGGCGCGCACCTCCTGCCAGATCACGGCGGCCGTAGTGGCACGCCTGCGAGTGAGAGGCTGTGCACTATGAGGCACATGTGCTAAAGAAGGCGGTGAGCCTTGTACTCACGCCTGCCACTTCCACCAAACGCATGACAACGCCACCAAAATGAAATCCCAGGTGCACTAGACGCAGGGAAACCTCGGCAATAGACGCGCAACTCCGGGAAAGCACGGGCGACGAAGTGGCATGCGTGAGAGTGAGAGGCTGTGCAAGGTGTAAGGGCTGAGCCTTGTACTCACGCCTGCCACTTCCACGAAACACATCACTACGCGGCAAGAACGGGTTCCCGGGTGCAGTAGATAGTCCCAGGGGAGTTGGAGAGTAGTCGGGCACCTCCTGCCAAATCACGGCAGCCGTAGTGGCACGCCTGCAATTGAGAGGCTGTGCACTGTGAGGCACATGTGCTAAAGAAGGCGGTCAGTCTTGTACTCACGCCTGCCACTTCCACGAAACACATCACCACGCGGCCAAAACGGATTCCCGGGTGCAGTAGATAGTCCCAGGGGAGTTGGAGAGTAGTCGGGCACCTCCTGCCAAATCACGGCGGCCGTAGTGGCACGCCTGCGAGTGAGAGGCTGTGCACTATGAGGCACATGTGCTAAAGAAGGCGGTGAGCCTTGTCCTCACGCCTGCCACTTCCACCAAACGCATGACAACGCCACCAAAATGAAATCCCAGGTGCACTAGACCCAGGGAAACCTCGGCAATAGACGCACAACTCCGGGAAAGCACGGGCGACGGAGTGGCATGCGTGAGAGTGAGAGGCTGTGCAAGGTGTACCGGCCGAGCCTTGTACTCATGCCTGCCCACTTCCACGATACACATCACCACGCGGCCAAAACGGATTCCCGGGTGCAGTAGATAGTCCCAGGGGAGTTGGAGAGTAGTCGGGCACCTCCTGCCAAATCACGGCAGCCGTAGTGGCACGCCTGCAATTGAGAGGCTGTGCACTGTGAGGCACATGTGCTAAAGAAGGCGGTCAGTCTTGTACTCACGCCTGCCACTTCCACGAAACACATCACTACGCGGCAAGAACGGGTTCCCGGGTGCAGTAGATAGTCCCAGGGGAGTTGGAGAGTAGTCGAGCACCTCCTGCCAAATCACGGCAGCCGTAGTGGCACGCCTGCGAGTGAGAGGCTGTGCACTATGAGGCACATGTGCTAAAGAAGGCGGTGAGCCTTGTACTCACGCCTTCCACTTCCACGAAACACATCACCACGCGGCCAAAAGCTATTCCCGGGTGCAGTAGATAGTCCCAGGGGAGTTGGGCAGTAGACGCGCACATCCTGCCAAGTCGCGGCGGCCGTAGTGGCACGCCTGCGAGTGAGAAGCTGTGCACTATGAGGCACATGTGCTAAAGAAGGCGGTGAGCCTTGTACTCACGCATGCCACTTCCACCAAACGCATGACAACGCCACCAAAATGAAATCTCAGGTGCACTAGACGCAGGGAAACCTCGGCAATAGACGCACAACTCCGGGAAAGCACGGGCGACGGAGTGGCATGCGTGAGAGTGAGAGGCTGTGCAAGGTGTACCGGCTGAGCCTTGTACTCATGCCTGCCCACTTCCACGATACACATCACCACGCGGCCAAAACGGATTCCCGGGTGCAGTAGATAGTCTCAGGGGAGTTGGAGAGTAGTCGGGCACCTCCTGCCAAATCACGGCAGCCGTAGTGGCACGCCTGCGAGTGAGAGGCTGTGCACTATGAGGCACATGTGCTAAAGAAGGCGGTGAGCCTTGTACTCACGCCTGCCACTTCCACGAAACACATCACCACGCGGCCAAAAGCTATTCCCGGGTGCAGTAGATAGTCCCAGGGGAGTTGGGCAGTAGACGCGCACATCCTGCCAAGTCGCGGCAGCCGTAGTGGCACGCCTGCGAGTGAGAGGCTGTGCACTATGAGGCAGATGTGCTAAAGAAGGCGGTGAGCCTTGTACTCACGCCTGCCACTTCCACGAAACACATCACCACGCGGCCAAAAGCTATTCCCGGGTGTAGTAGATAGTCCCAGGGGAGTTGGGCAGTAGACGCGCACATCCTGCCAAGTCGCGGCGGCCGTAGTGGCACGCCTGCGAGTGAGAGGCTGTGCACTATGAGGCACATGTGCAAAAGAAGGCGGTGAGCCTTGTACTCACGCATGCCACTTCCACCAAACGCATGACAACGCCACCAAAATGAAATCCCAGGTGCACTAGACCCAGGGAAACCTCGGCAATAGACGCGCAACTCCGGGAAAGCACGGGCGACGGAGTGGCATGCGTGAGAGTGAGAGGCTGTGCAAGGTGTACGGGCTGAGCCTTGTACTCACGCCTGCCACTTCCACGAAACACATCACCACGCGGCCAAAACTTATTACTGGGTGAAGTAGATAGTCCCAGGGGAGTTGGGTAGTAGGCGCGCACCTCCTGCCAGATCACGGCGGCCGTAGTGGCACGCCTGCGAGTGAGAGGCTGTGCACTATGAGGCACATGTGCTAAAGAAGGCGGTGAGCCTTCTCAAGTAGTTTAAGGCCTGGGTCAGGAGATTAAATTGCCTTAATAAAATAAACAGACATATCTCCATAAATATACAGCCGATTTCGCTGAAACTTTCAGGGAGGATAGATATCCATACGAACTTTTACCTTATGGCAACAATGCCGACGACGACGGTCACGTGTCGGGTCACGTGATCAAAACGCTACTCAATCGGTTTTTATCGGAATTGGTAAGATTTACACACACTCGTTACTGATCAATGAATGAGAAAAATACTCAATAAGAAATGCTAGCCATCTACGTTTGGAATGAATTTCCTTCGTTCCTTAAAAAAGAGATTAGAGATTTTTAGGAGCTGAGAAGGAACTTTTCTCAACTTAATGGTCTTTAGATTGTTATCAACTCTATTCGGAGCTTCATTCCAAACGAGAAGATAAAGTTTATCAACACCTTCTTCCATTTCGCTAAAAATAACTGCTTGAAATGAAAAATTCGGCACCGGCGATAGCATTCTGACTACCCCTTTTTAAACTACGAAAGAAGTAGCCATTTTGTTTCTTTTCGAACATAATACATGAACAAGACTTGACTACCACATTATACCGCTGACCAAGAAGGCACAAATAAAATATGGTGGTTATAGTCGTCAAGTCGATCACCGGACAAATATCTGATGGGAAAGTAAAACTGCTGGCTTAGCAAGCCAAAAAACAAACGAATTATTTTTTACTGCTCTAGTATTGTATGTTTTCATCTCCTGTAATTGTAAGATACTGAAATGCTTCAATAATATTACTTCAACTTGTTTGTTGCTTTTTTCGCAATTTCCACGTCCGTGACCGAAAGAAAATAAAAGATGCTAAAATAAATTAAGAGATGTTCTGTGGGACTCACTGCATGGGTTGTTGTTTCCCATGAAGTCATATATACAACAGCTTTAGTTTTTCTCTTCACATGACAGCAAAATCAACCCACAACATGGACCAAAATTGAGCCACAGGAGGTGGGAGGTGGAAGGGAGAAATAACTGCTAATATTAGTGCTCCATGTGTTTAAAAATTATAATCCTGCTCTTAGGTCTTATGAAAATCTGTTGATAAGAAATGAACAGGGATTTCAACTGGCCTGGCAGAAAGAAAAGGGTGAAAAACAAGGTTATTCAAACTTCAAATTCTCCCCTCCCACCCCATCTTGATGGAGAGATAATTTGCATGTGCACTTTGCACTAATTTCCTGCCAGCTCAGTTGGAGGCATCTGTCCAATTTCATGTGGTACAAAATAAAAAAAAAGGCAAAAAAAAATATTGAGTGAAAAATGAAATAGAAACAAAATGTAAATTGACATGGAGATTGACTAGGGATTGATTCGCTCATGTTTATTTATAAATTACTAAGTCCCTTGCCCAAAAACATTTTTCAACAAAGGACAATGAATCAGAAAAGGCGTATAAAAGCCAGCAATTTGAAGAGAGATATCAGCTCTAAATGGAAAATTTCAAAGAATTTCTCCATTTACATGTGAGCAAAAGTAAGTGTTTCTTTCAATAAATCTTTTGAAGGTCACTAAATACTTACAGGCAGAAAAATAAAGCACAATTACAAAAAAGTATAGTTACATCAATAGGTCTTTTTCTCAAGAAATATAAGGCCATTGATAACCGAATTTCACAGTGGTCACCACCAGAAAAAAAGCAACAGTATCTAAATGCATATTCTATGGAAAGCTGGCAGAAAACTGCCCAGGGTAAAAAATCTCTGCACCAAATAGAATGCAAATGCTGTCTCTTAACAACACCAGCAGAGAGTAGCCTCTTCAAAAAAAGCACAGGTTGTGCGGCAAGCAGAAGGGAGGCATTCACAGAAGTAAAAAGTCAAGCCAAAGAGCTTTAAGGAAAAAAAATCTTCAAAACAACACCAAAAGAAGTGAAAAACGTAGGGTCAGTGATATATAAGGAATTCGACTCTGAATGTAAGGAGCAACTGGTAAAGTCCTTTACAGAAGTCATGTCCATGGTTTCCGAGGCTGGGTTGACAAAGTTTCACCTGTTGAGGCAAAAAAAAAATCCGTAAAGAAGAGAGAAAATTAAAAAAAAAAAGTATAGAAAATTCCTGAAAAAAAAATTATGTCAACCTTCACCTGGCTCAATGAACATATTTTGCAACCAGGAAAAGGCAAAGAATGGTAGAATGTTTTGAAACCATTGATGAAGCAAAAAGGAGGGTAAAAAATGCCCCAAAGCGGAACACCTGAAGTCATACAGCCTGAAAAATTACACAACAACCTAAACCGCAACCCCAAATCCAGATATTGTGCCAACAGGTATGAAAACCACCTGGCAAAAATACAAGTTCTTGTCCTGAAGGCCACTAGGCAACTACAGTCTGATACAAAAGTATGGGATGCAACCTTCTTAATGCAGAATAACTGGCTTCCCAATGCTAATGACCATGAGTTATCAGATGAGGTAACAAATACTCTTCACAAGAAAAAAGTTGCTCTGAAATTGCTACAACCCTGGAAGATGATTACAGTACATTTGTAAAGTATTTTGATCAAGCATTCTTACCTAATTTTATTCCCTTAAATGATTTAGTCAGGTCATTTAAAAAAGGTAATAAGTCACTTGAAAGTGATTGTTGTCCATCATTTTTACCACCAAAAGCTTCAGATTGAGAGCAAATTTGTTACTGGTAATTAACACTTATTTACTAATTGCTCACCTTCATCATAAGCGAGTCAAAGATTATGTTTGACCTCAGAATAGCTGTGCTGTTGAGCTATCTTGTCCCTATGAATTTAAAAAAAATACACTGTGAACATGAAATTAGAAAAGAAGTCTCAGGCAACAGTTTACATTACTTGGCTTAAAATTCTACCATAACTTAGATGGCTTTAATTTCACAAGTTGGACAACATATCCTGATGAATGTGGAAGTTGTATAAGAATTTAAGTAAAAATCATAGTTAAGAAAAGGTAATGGTCAGATTCCTATTTGCCATGTTCATGTAGGATTGAGAATGTCTGTGTTATTCGTCACAGGCTGGCAAATCAGTCATTGTTAACTAAGGTTAAAGACGACATCCCAATTTAGTTTGTCACCTCTCTTGGGATCGATTCAATCTAAAACATAGATATGTATACTTTAAATTTCGCTACACATGTATAAGAGCACAACTGTTGACACATAGCTTTTTGCTCTCTCTCATGCCTTGTAGATTGAGTAATGAACTCTCTTTGTTGAAGCTCATATAAATACATTTACCCACAAAAGTGTTGTACTATAAATCACCGTTAAATTTCTAGCTCGAGATTGAGCCGAGGCATTTAAATTTGGTAAACAACAAAATTTACCCTTCGGGTAAGTTTTCACTCCGCGGTTTATTAATTTCCACCTCATCCTACACTGACGAGAATGGAAAATTTCCGAAACATACCAAAACATTTGTAATCTATAATTTAGTAAACGAAAAAATGCGCTTTCCTTGAATAAAACGCTCGTTATTTGGATTTACGCCTCAGAGCATTATGGAAGCTACGGCAAATTAGAGCTAATTTGCCGAATGAAACACAAAAATACCACTCACCTCAGCTGTAGACCTCACATCTGCACGAAAACAACGTCTTCTAAAAAAATTTCGGTAGATACATCCATGTTCGCCTTCCAAAAGCGTAAAGGCTCTCTGATCTAATCTTCGAACGCGCTATGCGGTAACGGCCGCCATTTTTTTAAGTCTTGAAACTCTGCTGGGGGTCTCAAACCAAGATAAAACCCAGGCCTTAAACTACTTGAGTTGTACTCACGCCTGCCACTTCCACGAAACACATCACCACGCGGCCAAAAGCTATTCCTGGGTGCAGTAGATAGTCCCAGGGGAGTTGGGCAGTAGACGCGCACATCCTGCCAAGTCGCGGCAGCCGTAGTGGCACGCCTGCGAGTGAGAGGCCTTGCACTATGAGGCACATGTGCTAAAGAAGGCGGTGAGCCTTGTACTCACGCATGCCACTTCCACCAAACGCATGACAACGCCACCAAAATGAAATCCCAGGTGCACTAGACCCAGGGAAACCTCGGCAATAGACGCGCAACTCCGGGAAAGCACGGGCGACGGAGTGGCATGCGTGAGAGTGAGAGGCTGTGCAAGGTGTACGGGCTGAGCCTTGTACTCACGCCTGCCACTTCCACGAAACACATCACCACGCGGCCAAAACTTATTCCCGGGTGAAGTAGATAGTCCCAGGGGAGTTGGGGAGTAGGCGCGCACCTCCTGCCAGATCACGGCGGCCGTAGTGGCATGCCTGCGAGTGAGAGGCTGTGCACTATGAGGCACATGTGCTAAAGAAGGCGGTGAGCCTTGTACTCACGCCTGCCACTTCCACCAAACGCATGACAACGCCACCAAAATGAAATCCCAGGTGCACTAGACGCAGGGAAACCTCGGCAATAGACGCGCAACTCCGGGAAAGCACGGGCGACGAAGTGGCATGCGTGAGAGTGAGAGGCTGTGCAAGGTGTAAGGGCTGAGCCTTGTACTCACGCCTGCCACTTCCACGAAACACATCACTACGCGGCAAGAACGGGTTCCCGGGTGCAGTAGATAGTCCCAGGGGAGTTGGAGAGTAGTCCGGCACCTCCTGCCAAATCACGGCAGCCGTAGTGGCACGCCTGCAATTGAGAGGCTGTGCACTGTGGGGCACATGTGCTAAAGAAGGCGGTCAGTCTTGTACTCACGCCTGCCACTTCCACGAAACACATCACCACGCGGCCAAAACGGATTCCCGGGTGCAGTAGATAGTCCCAGGGGAGTTGGAGAGTAGTCGGGCACCTCCTGCCAAATCACGGCGGCCGTAGTGGCACGCCTGCGAGTGAGAGGCTGAGCACTATGAGGCACATGTGCTAAATAAGGCGGTGAGACTTGTCCTCACGCCTGCCACTTCCACCAAACGCATGACAACGCTACCAAAATGAAATCCCAGGTGCACTAGACCCAGGGAAACCTCGGCAATAGACGCACAACTCCGGGAAAGCACGTGCGACGGAGTGGCATGCGTGAGAGTGAGAGGCTGTGCAAGGTGTACCGGCTGAGCCTTGTACTCATGCCTGCCCACTTCCACGATACACATCACCACGCGGCCAAAACGGATTCCCGGGTGCAGTAGATAGTCCCAGGGGAGTTGGAGAGTAGTCGGGCACCTCCTGCCAAATCACGGCAGCCGTAGTGGCACGCCTGCGAGTGAGAGGCTGTGCACTATGAGGCACATGTGCTAAAGAAGGCGGTGAGCCTTGTACTCACGCCTGCCACTTCCACGAAACACATCACCACGCGGCCAAAAGCTATTCCCGGGTGCAGTAGATAGTCCCAGGGGAGTTGGGCAGTAGACGCGCACATCCTGCCAAGTCGCGGCAGCCGTAGTGGCACGCCTGCGAGTGAGAGGCTGTGCACTATGAGGCACATGTGCTAAAGAAGGCGGTGAGCCTTGTACTCACGCATGCCACTTCCACCAAACGCATGACAACGCCACCAAAATGAAATCCCAGGTGCACTAGACCCAGGGAAACCTCGGCAATAGACGCGCAACTCCGGGAAAGCAAGGGCGACGGAGTGGCATGCGTGAGAGTGAGAGGCTGTGCAAGGTGTACCGGCTGAGCCTTGTACTCACGCCTGCCCACTTCCACGATACACATCACCACGCGGCCAAAACTTATTCCCGGGTGCAGTAGATAGTCCCAGGGGAGTTGGAGAGTAGTCGGGCACCTCCTGCCAAATCACGGCAGCCGTAGTGGCACGCCTGCGAGTGAGAGGCTGTGCACTATGAGGCACATGTGCTAAAGAAGGCGGTGAACCTTGTACTCACGCCTGCCACTTCCACGAAACACATCACCACGCGGCCAAAACCTATTCCCGGGTGCAGTAGATAGTCCCAGGGGAGTTGGGCAGTAGACGCGCACATCCTCCCAAGTCGCGGCAGCCGTAGTGGCACGCCTGCGAGTGAGAGGCCTTGCACTATGAGGCACATGTGCTAAAGAAGGCGGTGAGCCTTGTACTCACGCATGCCACTTCCACCAAACGCATGACAACGCCACCAAAATGAAATCCCAGGTGCACTAGACCCAGGGAAACCTCGGCAATAGACGCGCAACTCCGGGAAAGCACGGGCGACGGAGTAGCATGCGTGAGAGTGAGAGGCTGTGCAAGGTGTACGGGCTGAGCCTTGTACTCACGCCTGCCACTTCCACGAAACACATCACCACGCGGCCAAAACTTATTCCCGGGTGAAGTAGATAGTCCCAGGGGAGTTGGGGAGTAGGCACCCACCTCCTGCCAGATCACGGCGGCCGTAGTGGCACGCCTGCGAGTGAGAGGCTGTGCACTATGAGGCACATGTGCTAAAGAAGGCGGTGAGCCTTGTACTCACGCCTGCCACTTCCACCAAACGCATGACAACGCCACCAAAATGAAATCCCAGGTGCACTAGACGCAGGGAAACCTCGGCAATAGACGCACAACTCCGGGAAAGCACGGGCGACGAAGTGGCATGCGTGAGAGTGAGAGGCTGTGCAAGGTGTAAGGGCTGAGCCTTGTACTCACGCCTGCCACTTCCACGAAACACATCACTACGCGGCAAGAACGGGTTCCCGGGTGCAGTAGATAGTCCCAGGGGAGTTGGAGAGTAGTCGGGCACCTCCTACCAAATCACGGCAGCCGTAGTGGCACGCCTGCAATTGAGAGGCTGTGCACTGTGAGGCACATGTGCTAAAGAAGGCGGTCAGTCTTGTACTCACGCCTGCCACTTCCACGAAACACATCACCACGCGGCCAAAACGGATTCCCGGGTGCAGTAGATAGTCCCAGGGGAGTTGGAGAGTAGTCGGGCACCTCCTGCCAAATCACGGCGGCCGTAGTGGCACGCCTGCGAGTGAGAGGCTGTGCACTATGAGGCACATGTGCTAAAGAAGGCGGTGAGCCTTGTCCTCACGCCTGCCACTTCCACCAAACGCATGACAACGCCACCAAAATGAAATCCCAGGTGCACTAGACCCAGGGAAACCTCGGCAATAGACGCACAACTCCGGGAAAGCACGGGCGACGGAGTGGCATGCGTGAGAGTGAGAGGCTGTGCAAGGTGTACCGGCTGAGCCTTGTACTCATGCCTGCCCACTTCCACGATACACATCACCACGCGGCCAAAACGGATTCCCGGGTGCAGTAGATAGTCCCAGGGGAGTTGGAGAGTAGTCGGGCACCTCCTGCCAAATCACGGCAGCCGTAGTGGCACGCCTGCGAGTGAGAGGCTGTGCACTATGAGGCACATGTGCTAAAGAAGGCGGTGAGCCTTGTACTCACGCCTGCCACTTCCACGAAACACATCACCACGCGGCCAAAAGCTATTCCCAGGTGAAGTAGATAGTCCCAGGGGAGTTGGGCAGTAGACGCGCACATCCTGCCAAGTCGCGGTGGCCGTAGTGGCACGCCTGCGAGTGAGAGGCTGTGCACTATGAGGCACATGTGCTAAAGAAGGCGGTGAGCCTTGTACTCACGCATGCCACTTCCACCAAACGCATGACAACTCCACCAAAATGAAATCCCAGGTGCACTAGACGCAGGGAAACCTCGGCAACAGACGCACAACTCCGGGAAAGCACGGGCGACGGAGTGGCATGCGTCAGAGTGAGAGGCTGTGCAAGGTGTACCGGCTGAGCCTTGTACTCATGCCTGCCCACTTCCACGATACACATCACCACGCGGCCAAAACGGATTCCCGGGTGCAGTAGATAGTCCCAGGGGAGTTGGAGAGTAGTCGGGCACCTCCTGCCAAATCACGGCAGCCGTAGTGGCACGCCTGCGAGTGAGAGGCTGTGCACTATGAGGCACATGTGCTAAAGAAGGCGGTGAGCCTTGTACTCACGCCTGCCACTTCCACGAAACACATCACCACGCGGCCAAAAGCTATTCCCGGGTGCAGTAGATAGTCCCAGGGGAGTTGGGCAGTAGACGCGCACATCCTGCCAAGTCGCGGCAGCCGTAGTGGCACGCCTGCGAGTGAGAGGCTGTGCACTATGAGGCACATGTGCTAAAGAAGGCGGTGAGCCTTGTACTCACGCATGCCACTTCCACCAAACGCATGACAACGCCACCAAAATGAAATCCCAGGTGCACTAGACCCAGGGAAACCTCGGCAATAGACGCGCAACTCCGGGAAAGCACGGGCGACGGAGTGGCATGCGTGACAGTGAGAGGCTGTGCAAGGTGTACGGGCTGAGCCTTGTACTCACGCCTGCCACTTCCACGAAACACATCACCACGCGGCCAAAACTTATTCCCGGGTGAAGTAGATAGTCCCAGGGGAGTTGGGGAGTAGGCGCGCACCTCCTGCCAGATGACGGCGGCCGTAGTGGCACGCCTGCGAGTGAGAGGCTGTGCACTATGAGGCACATGTGCTAAAGAAGGCGGTGAGCCTTGTACTCACGCCTGCCACTTCCACCAAACGCATGACAACGCCACCAAAATGAAATCCCAGGTGCACTAGACGCAGGGAAACCTCGGCAATAGACGCGCAACTCCGGGAAAGGACGGGCGACGAAGTGGCAAGCGTGAGAGTGAGAGGCTGTGCAAGGTGTAAGGGCTGAGCCTTGTACTCACGCCTGCCACTTCCACGAAACACATCACTACGCGGCAAGAACGGGTTCCCGGGTGCAGTAGATAGTCCCAGGGGAGTTGGAGAGTAGTCGGGCACCTCCTGCCAAATCACGGCAGCCGTAGTTGCACGCCTGCAATTGAGAGGCTGTGCACTGTGAGGCACATGTGCTAAAGAAGGCGGTCAGTCTTGTACTCACGCCTGCCACTTCCGCGAAACACATCACCACGCGGCCAAAACGGATTCCCGGGTGCAGTAGATAGTCCCAGGGGAGTTGGAGAGTAGTCGGGCACCTCCTGCCAAATCACGGCGGCCGTAGTGGCACGCCTGCGAGTGAGAGGCTGTGCACTATGAGGCACATGTGCTAAAGAAGGCGGTGAGCCTTGTCCTCACGCCTGCCACTTCCACCAAACGCATGACAACGCCACCAAAATGAAATCCCAGGTGCACTAGACCCAGGGAAACCTCGGCAATAGACGCACAACTCCGGGAAAGCACGGGCGACGGAGTGGCATGCGTGAGAGTGAGAGGCTGTGCAAGGTGTACCGGCTGAGCCTTGTACTCATGCCTGCCCACTTCCACGATACACATCACCACGCGGCCAAAACGGATTCCCGGGTGCAGTAGATAGTCCCAGGGGAGTTGGAGAGTAGTCGGGCACCTCCTGCCAAATCACGGCAGCCGTAGTGGCACGCCTGCGAATGAGAGGCTGTGCACTATGAGGCACATGTGCTAAAGAAGGCGGTGAGCCTTGTACTCACGCCTGCCACTTCCACGAAACACATCACCACGCGGCCAAAAGCTATTCCCGGGTGCAGTAGATAGTCCCAGGGGAGTTGGGCAGTAGACGCGCACATCCTGCTTAGTCGCGGCGGCCGTAGTGGCACGCCTGCGAGTGAGAGGCTGTGCACTATAAGGCACATGTGCTAAAGAAGGCGGTGAGCCTTGTACTCACGCATGCCACTTCCACCAAACGCATGACAACGCCACCAAAATGAAATCCCAGGTGCACTAGACCCAGGGAAACCTCGGCAATAGACGCGCAACTCCGGGAAAGCACGGGCGACGGAGTGGCATGCGTGAGAGTGAGAGGCTGTGCAAGGTGTACGGGCTGAGGCTTGTACTCACGCCTGCCACTTCCACGAAACACATCACCACGCGGCCAAAACTTATTCCCGGGTGAAGTAGATAGTCCCAGGGGAGTTGGGGAGTAGGCGCGCACCTCCTGCCAGATCACGGCGGCCGTAGTGGCACGCCTGCGAGTGAGAGGCTGTGCACTATGAGGCACATGTGCTAAAGAAGGCGGTGAGCCTTGTACTCACGCCTGCCACTTCCACGAAACACATCACCACGCGGCCAAAAGCTATTCCTGGGTGCAGTAGATAGTCCCAGGGGAGTTGGGCAGTAGACGCGCACATCCTGCCAAGTCGCGGCAGCCGTAGTGGCACGCCTGCGAGTGAGAGGCTGTGCACTATGAGGCACATGTGCTAAAGAAGGCGGTGAGCCTTGTACTCACGCATGCCACTTCCACCAAACGCATGACAACGCCACCAAAATTAAATCCCAGGTGCACTAGACCCAGGGAAACCTCGGCAATAGACGCGCAACTCCGGGAAAGCACGGGCGACGGAGTGGCATGCGTGAGAGTAAGAGGCTGTGCAAGGTGTACGGGTTGAGCCTTGTACTCACGCCTGCCACTTCCACGAAACACATCACCACGCGGCCAAAACTTATTCCCAGGTGAAGTAGATAGTCCCAGGGGAGTTGGGGAGTAGGCGCGCACCTCCTGCCAGATCACGGCGGCCGTAGTGGCACGCCTACGAGTGAGAGGCTGTGCACTATAAGGCACATGTGCTAAAGAAGGCGGTGAGCCTTGTACTCACGCCTGCCACTTCCACCAAACGCATGACAACGCCACCAAAATGAAATCCCAGGTGCACTAGACGCAGGGAAACCTCGGCAATAGACGCGCAACTCCGGGAAAGCACGGGCGACGAAGTGGCATGCGTGAGAGTGAGAGGCTGTGCAAGGTGTAAGGGCTGAGCCTTGTACTCACGCCTGCCACTTCCACGAAACACATCACTACGCGGCAAGAACAAGTTCCCGGGTGCAGTAGATAGTCCCAGGGGAGTTGGAGAGTAGTCGGGCACCTCCTGCCAAATCACGGCAGCCGTAGTGGCACGCCTGCAATTGAGAGGCTGTGCACTGTGAGGCACATGTGCTAAAGAAGGCGGTCAGTCTTGTACTCACGCCTGCCACTTCCACGAAACACATCACCACGCGGCCAAAACGGATTCCCGGGTGCAGTAGATAGTCCCAGGGGAGTTGGAGAGTAGTCGGGCACCTCCTGCCAAATCACGGCGGCCGTAGTGGCACGCCTGCGAGTGAGAGGCTGTGCACTATGAGGCACATGTGCTAAAGAAGGCGGTGAGCCTTGTCCTCACTCCTGCCACTTCCACCAAACGCATGACAACGCCACCAAAATGAAATCCCAGGTGCACTAGACCCAGGGAAACCTCGGCAATAGACGCACAACTCCGGGAAAGCACGGGCGACGGAGTGGCATGCGTGAGAGTGAGAGGCTGTGCAAGGTGTACCGGCTGAGCCTTGTACTCATGCCTGCCCACTTCCACGATACACATCACCACGCGGCCAAAACGGATTCCCGGGTGCAGTAGATAGTCCCAGGGGAGTTGGAGAGTAGTCGGGCACCTCCTACCAATTCACGGCAGCCGTAGTGGCACGCCTGCGAGTGAGAGGCTGTGCACTATGAGGCACATGTGCTAAAGAAGGCGGTGAGCCTTGTACTCACGCCTGCCACTTCCACGAAACACATCACCACGCGGCCAAAAGCTATTCCCGGGTGCAGTAGATAGTCCCAGGGGAGTTGGGCAGTAGACGCGCACATCCTGCCAAGTCGCGGTGGCCGTAGTGGCACGCCTGCGAGTGAGAGGCTGTGCACTATGAGGCACATGTGCTAAAGAAGACGGTGAGCCTTGTACTCACGCATGCCACTTCCACCAAACGCATGACAACGCCACCAAAATGAAATCCCAGGTGCACTAGACCCAGGGAAACCTCGGCAATAGACGCGCAACTCCGGGAAAGCACGGGCGACGGAGTGGCATGCGTGAGAGCTAGAGGCTGTGCAAGGTGTACGGGCTGAGCCTTGTACTCACGCCTTCCACTTCCACGAAACACATCACCACGCGGCCAAAACTTATTCCCGGGTGAAGTAGATAGTCCCAGGGGAGTTGGGGAGTAGGCGCGCACCTCCTGCCAGATCACGGCGGCCGTAGTGGCACGCCTGCGAGTGAGAGGCTGTGCACTATGAGGCACATGTGCTAAAGAAGGCGGTGAGCCTTGTACTCACGCCTGCCACTTCCACCAAACGCATGACAACGCCACCAAAATGAAATCCCAGGTGCACTAGACGCAGGGAAACCTCGGCAATAGACGCGCAACTCCGGGAAAGCACGGGCGACGAAGTGGCATGCGTGAGAGTGAGAGGCTGTGCAAGGTGTAAGGGCTGAGCCTTGTACTCACGCCTGCCACTTCCACGAAACACATCACTACGCGGCAAGAAAGGGTTCCCGGGTGCAGTAGATAGTCCCAGGGGAGTTGGAGAGTAGTCGGGCACCTCCTGCCAAATCACGGCAGCCGTAGTGGCACGCCTGCAATTGAGAGGCTGTGCACTGTGAGGCACATGTGCTAAAGAAGGCGGTCAGTCTTGTACTCACGCCTGCCACTTCCACGAAACACATCACCACGCGGCCAAAAGCTATTCCCGGGTGCAGTAGATAGTCCCAGGGGAGTTGGAGAGTAGTCGGGCACCTCCTGCCAAATCACGGCGGCCGTAGTGGCACGCCTGGGAGTGAGAGGCTGTGCACTATGAGGCACATGTGCTAAAGAAGGCGGTGAGCCTTGTCCTCACGCCTGCCACTTCCACCAAACGCATGACAACGCCACCAAAATGAAATCCCAGGTGCACTAGACCCAGGGAATCCTCGGCAATAGACGCACAACTCCGGGAAAGCACGGGCGACGGAGTGGCATGCGTGAGAGTGAGAGGCTGTGCAAGGTGTACCGGCTGAGCCTTGTACTCATGCCTGCCCACTTCCACGATACACATCACCACGCGGCCAAAACTTATTCCCGGGTGCAGTAGATAGTCCCAGGGGAGTTGGAGAGTAGTCGGGCACCTCCTGCCAAATCACGGCAGCCGTAGTGGCACGCCTGCGAGTGAGAGGCTGTGCACTATGAGGCACATGTGCTAAAGAAGGCGGTGAGCCTTGTACTCACGCCTGCCACTTCCACGAAACACATCACCACGCGGCCAAAAGCTATTCCCGGGTGCAGTAGATAGTCCCAGGAGAGTTGGGCAGTAGACGCGCACATCCTGCCAAGTCGCGGTGGCCGTAGTGGCACGCCTGCGAGTGAGAGGCTGTGCACTATGAGGCACATGTGCTAAAGAAGGCGGTGAGCCTTGTACTCACGCATGCCACTTCCACCAAACGCATGACAACGCCACCAAAATGAAATCCCAGGTGCACTAGACCCAGGGAAACCTCGGCAATAGACGCGCAACTCCGGGAAAGCACGGGCGACGGAGTGGCATGCGTGAGAGTGAGAGGCTGTGCAAGGTGTACGGGCTGAGCCTTGTACTCACGCCTGCCACTTCCACGAAACACATCACCACGCGGCCAAAACTTATTCCCGGGTGAAGTAGATAGTCCCAGGGGAGTTGGGGAGTAGGCGCGCACCTCCTGCCAGATCACGGCGGCCGTAGTGGCACGCCTGCGAGTGAGAGGCTGTGCACTATGAGGCACATGTGCTAAAGAAGGCGGTGAGCCTTGTACTCACGCCTGCCACTTCCACGAAACACATCACCACGCGGCCAAAAGCTATTCCTGGGTGCAGTAGATAGTCCCAGGGGAGTTGGGCAGTAGACGCGCACATCCTGCCAAGTCGCGGCAGCCGTAGTGGCACGCCTGCGAGTGAGAGGCTGTGCACTATGAGGCACATGTGCTAAAGAAGGCGGTGAGCCTTGTACTCACGCATGCCACTTCCACCAAACGCATGACAACGCCACCAAAATGAAATCCCAGGTGCACTAGACCCAGGGAAACCTCGGCAATAGACGCGCAACTCCGGGAAAGCACGGGCGACGGAGTGGCATGCGTGAGAGTGAGAGGCTGTGCAAGGTGTACGGGCTGAGCCTTGTACTCACGCCTGCCACTTCCACGAAACACATCACCACGCGGCCAAAACTTATTCCCGGGTGAGGTAGATAGTCCCAGGGGAGTTGGGGAGTAGGCGCGCACCTCCTGCCAGATCACGGCGGCCGTAGTGGCACGCCTGCGAGTGAGAGGCTGTGCACTATGAGGCACATGTGCTAAAGAAGGCGGTGAGCCTTGTACTCACGCCTGCCACTTCAACCAAACGCATGACAACGCCACCAAAATGAAATCCCAGGTGCACTAGACGCAGGGAATCCTCGGCAATAGACGCGCAACTCCGGGAAAGCACGGGCGACGAAGTGGCATGCGTGAGAGTGAGAGGCTGTGCAAGGTGTAAGGGCTGAGCCTTGTACTCACGCCTGCCACTTCCACGAAACACATCACTACGCGGCAAGAACGGGTTCCCGGGTGCAGTAGATAGTCCCAGGGGAGTTGGAGAGTAGTCGGGCACCTCCTGCCAAATCACGGCAGCCGTAGTGGCACGCCTGGAATTGAGAGGCTGTGCACTGTGAGGCACATGTGCTAAAGAAGGCGGTCAGTCTTGTACTCACGCCTGCCACTTCCACGAAACACATCACCACGCGGCCAAAACGGATTCCCGGGTGCAGTAGATAGTCCCAGGGGAGTTGGAGAGTAGTCGGGCACCTCCTGCCAAATCACGGCGGCCGTAGTGGCACGCCTGCGAGTGAGAGGCTGTGCACTATGAGGCACATGTGCTAAAGAAGGCGGTGAGCCTTGTCCTCACGCCTGCCACTTCCACCAAACGCATGACAACGCCACCAAAATGAAATCCCAGGTGCACTAGACCCAGGGAAACCTCGGCAATAGACGCACAACTCCGGGAAAGCACGGGCGACGGAGTGGCATGCGTGAGAGTGAGAGGCTGTGCAAGGTGTACCGGCTGAGCCTTGTACTCATGCCTGCCCACTTTCACGATACACATCACCACGCGGCCAAAACGGATTCCCGGGTGCAGTAGATAGTCCCAGGGGAGTTGGAGAGTAGTCGGGCACCTCCTGCCAAATCACAACAGCCGTAGTGGCACGCCTGCGAGTGAGAGGCTGTGCACTATGAGGCACATGTGCTAAAGAAGGCGGTGAGCCTTGTACTCACGCCTGCCACTTCCACGAAACACATCACCACGCGGCCAAAAGGTATTCCCGGGTGCAGTAGATAGTCCCAGGGGAGTTGGGCAGTAGACGCGCACATCCTGCCAAGTCGCGGCGGCCGTAGTGGCACGCCTGCGAGTGAGAGGCTGTGCACTATGAGGCACATGTGCTAAAGAAGGCGGTGAGCCTTGTACTCACGCATGCCACTTCCACCAAACGCATGACAACGCCACCAAAATGAAATCCCAGGTGCACTAGACGCAGGGAAACCTCGGCAATAGACGCACAACTCCGGGAAAGCACGGGCGACGGAGTGGCATGCGTGAGAGTGAGAGGCTGTGCAAGGTGTACCGGCTGAGCCTTGTACTCATGCCTGCCCACTTCCACGATACACATCACCACGCGGCCAAAACGGATTCCCGGGTGCAGTAGATAGTCCCAGGGGAGTTGGAGAGTAGTCGGGCACCTCCTGCCAAATCACGGCAGCCGTAGTGGCACGCCTGCGAGTGAGAGGCTGTGCACTATGAGGCACATGTGCTAAAGAAGGCGGTGAGCCTTGTACTCACGCCTGCCACTTCCACGAAACACATCACCACGCGGCCAAAAGCTATTCCCGGGTGCAGTAGATAGTCCCAGGGGAGTTGGGCAGTAGACGCGCACATCCTGCCAAGTCGCGGCAGCCGTAGTGGCACGCCTGCGAGTGAGAGGCTGTGCACTATGAGGCACATGTGCTAAAGAAGGCGGTGAGCCTTGTACTCACGCATGCCACTTCCACCAAACGCATGACAACGCCACCAAAATGAAATCCCAGGTGCACTAGACCCAGGGAAACCTCGGCAATAGACGCGCAACTCCGGGAAAGCACGGGCGACGGAGTGGCATGCGTGAGAGTGAGAGGCTGTGCAAGGTGTACGGGCTGAGCCTTGTACTCACGCCTGCCACTTCCACGAAACACATCACCACGCGGCCAAAACTTATTCCCGGGTGAAGTAGATAGTCCCAGGGGAGTTGGGGAGTAGGCGCGCACCTCCTGCCAGATCACGGCGGCCGTAGTGGCACGCCTGCGAGTGAGAGGCTGTGCACTATGAGGCACATGTGCTAAAGAAGGCGGTGAGCCTTGTACTCACGCCTGCCACTTCCACCAAACGCATGACAACGCCACCAAAATGAAATCCCAGGTGCACTAGACGCAGGGAAACCTCGGCAATAGACGCGCAACTCCGGGAAAGCACGGGCGACGAAGTGGCATGCGTGAGAGTGAGAGGCTGTGCAAGGTGTAAGGGCTGAGCCTTGTACTCACGCCTGCCACTTCCACGAAACACATCACTACGCGGCAAGAACGGGTTCCCGGGTGCAGTAGATAGTCCCAGGGGAGTTGGAGAGTAGTCGGGCACCTGGGTTTAGGGTTAGGGTTAGGGTTAGGGTTAGGGTTAGGGTGGCATGCTATTTTCCAGTTGAAGGTGATGAGTTGAAGGGTTCTCATGAATATTGTCCAGTTTCGGGGGATAAGTTGAATCTACTTACCAAAAGCAAAAAGTTCCCACTTTCCTCCTTTGTAAGGCGTGGACGAAACTCCTTGATGTAATTTGCAAGAACTTTGTACAGCTCGTGGCCAGGCTAAAAAAAGAAGGACAGATCCTTTTTCAGTTGACTTCCCCTTTTTTAGAAAGCGATGGGAAAATTCTTCGCACAGTAATGAGTATGGTGTCTTTGTTTATGTGAAATCGGCAAAATCTACAATGATCCTTCATAATCGTAAGAAAATAAATAAATAACTAGCTACCCAATTCCCTTGCCGGCTGCAACTTGGCAAATGTTAACAACACATGCTGTCCATTTCTTTTTTCCCTTGAGCTGGCATAAAAACTATATGTTTGGAAAGCACATTGTTTGCAAAGACTTTGCAACTGGTACAAATGTTCTTTTCATCAGCGCCACAAGAGCGTTTCGGGCTTTCTTAAAAACTGAGTCCTTATCTCACCTGCAGAGTTAGCTCATCCCGTCCACAGGAGCTTTTGGTTTTGTAATCATTAAAGTGGAGCACAATCGAATCTTCCCTCATCACCAGCAGATTTTGTTCCTTCCGCTGTCGTGCCTCCAAGCTGTCTGGCTCTGTGACAATTCGAAGAGTTCGCATCTCAAGACCCCGGGATGGTGGAATGAAAACATACAGGCTTAAAAGGACCAAGTTGCAGCTTTCCCTGGCTTTCATGTTGACCTCCCAGCTCAATTGAAAGCGTTCGCGTTGGAGTGAGACGGCAGCCACAACCTCGTCCCTAAAAGATTGAACGACGAGGCTGACTTAGAATCGACAAAGAAAGTCCACATAATTGATAGAAAAGTCAAAAATGTTTTTCGTCCTTGTACCTATAGACACCATTCCTCTACCCCTAAGGTTCAGAGAACATCTCGAGTCAACTTTATCTCGGCTAACTAGGGTAAATAAGTCCCTCTTCATTATGGGTGATTTTCATATAAACTTATTCAATTGTGAAAGTCATCCTGAGTCCAATGATTTCTTGCTAATGCTAAACTCCTTTTCTCTTGTACCTTGCATCTCACAATCAACACGTATTACTTAAAGATCAGCAACCTTCATTGATAATATATTTGCAAATAGTCATGCTATGAATGCCATCAGTGGTAATCTAGTCTCTAATCATCTTCCTCAATTCCTGATCGTACACAATCTCAGACTGAATTATTTCAATCACAATTTCATATTTTCCTTCGACTTAAAACTAGGAAGACTGGTAGAATCTCATTCAGTGACAGGACAACATCTGTCATTACTGATGGACTAAAGAATGAAGACTGTAGTGAGATATCTGATTTCACCAATGAACTTTAAGTCAAGTATACAGATAAATGCAAGGTTCTGAAAGCTGAATGCAATCTTGACACATTTTGAACATGAATCAACTAATATAAGGACTCAAGCAAAGACTAAACAATTGGATTGAGATAAGTACACATGAAGCATATTATTCTTGAACTCAAACTGTAAGACATGCAATAATAGGTCAAATGTGACATACCAAATCCTCAGTAGAATAGGTCACTACCTTGAGGTTACATGTACTGGAGTTACTTTTTCTGTGACCAAGAGGTTCTGAGCTAGTAAGTGCTGGTCTGGACACTCTGAACTACTGAGTTAAACTAACTAACTGTACTTCTTTTATAAGGAATCGAGCAATAGCAGGAAATTCTCTAGAATTTTGGAAGTTAGGTGTGATCATTCTAAAGGAAATTTATGATGCAAATCCTGTGTGTATGATAATTTGGTTATCATAGGAAATAGTTTCTGAAGATGTAATTCTAAAATTCTAACAAAAAATATTGCAATGTCATGCACAATTGTTAGCCTGCTCACATGTAGACTATATAAAGTTTTAAACTATTATAAAAATGACTTTTCCAAACTCGGTGAAGAGAAATTTATCAATGACTTAATTTTCACGTCTAGATCTGGAATAACATCTCAAGTGATCGTTATAGATGCCAACACTAGATTCAATATTTTGCTATGATCAGATATCTCAACTTGTAAATTATCATGCACCGTGTCGAAAGCTCTCCAAACGCAAAATCAAGTCGTCTACCAAGCCCGGTATCACTAAATGCATTCTTGCCAAAATACAATACAGAGATAAGCTCTATTCCCAGATCCATAGGTGTCCACATTCAAATCCTAATCTGATGTATCTTCGTAAGAACTTCAGGAATAGTGTTGTCAAAGAAAAAAATTATAGCTAGCAAATCCGATGATTTTAAAAATGACTTTTTGTGTAATAAGATGAATATGAGAAAAACATGGTCTGGAATTAGATATCAATCATCAACATTGGTAAAGTAAAAGCTGATTACATTTCCCAGTATTCTTGAAAGTGGTAAAACTGTTGACAATCCCTGTGCTAATGCTAACATCTTTAATACTTTCTCTGTGGGAATGTAGCTAGAAAACACTGACAAAGACATTCCATGTGGGAACTGCTCTCCAACTGCTTTTCTGAAGGGCAATTTTCCTGATTCCCCTGTTACTTCAGTTCAAGTTGATTGATACATATCTCAAATGGACAATAACAAATCCATTGGTCCCTACAGTATACCAGTATCATTGCTAAAATTATTAATTTGCCAGTTTACAGGTACTGGCTCAAAAGAACAAAAGAGAACTCACCAGGGTAGCCAGCGATTTAGGGCTTCGAACTCTTCTCGCGACGAAGGCCGTTCTCTGTCGCCTTGCTTTTGAAATATCGTTGCCTGTGCTCTCAACTGACGAATCATTTGTACATCCTTGAAACCAGGACCGTGTTCCTTATGCAGAAACTTCACCGCATAAAGCAGTGAGCTCACGTGGTTTGAAATTGTCGCCGAACTGCATTGCCTCTCGTCCTAGCAACAACATTTGAGTAAATCCAGGTCACGTACAACCAAAAAACAAGTGAGAGAAATTGGCAGAGCTAAACTGACCGGCGAAGTAGTTCCGGCAGCCATTTTGATTCAAGAGACAAGCATTATGGTCAGCGGTCTAAGGGCGTCATGTCATATTTGTCAAGGTGTCCTTTTTGTCTCAAGCAAGCACGTGTCTCGCCGCGCGAAACGTGACGGCTGCGGGGAGACCAGTAGGGCATTGGCCGAGTTAAAAATATTGCTGACGTTGAACAAGCTGCAAACTTGCAAGACAAGAACGTCTTTTGAAAGCTGGTCAAACAAAAGCAATGAAGCCTGAAAAACTCGAATGATTTATGGGGCACAACGGTTGTATCTTGCTGCACAATTTAAGCCTGAAAATATGGCACAATCTCTGATTTTTCCTTTTCTTTTACCTTTGTTGCCGTCCTATCAGATGGCTTGAGACAGTTTTGCAGTTTTTGTCGGCAAAGTTATTTCCTAAAGGCGACAAGAAACAATTGCCAAAATTCAAATCTGCACTCACCCTGAGAAAGTTGAAATATTGTTCCATGAGACTTAGGCGGAGAAAAACATCTGGTGCTAGGTCCATTCCGAGATATCTCTTCAAAAATCCAAGGTAGCCTTGAGATGAAACAGAAAAACAGAAAATCAGGTCAGGTGTGACGCACGTGTGTGTTGCTTACTTGCTTGCGAGCAAGATATTTGAATGCGAATAAGCTAGCAAGGTAATTGACTGCGAATAATAAGTGTTCATGTAGTGACTTACACATCATGCGCTCACGCGCTTTGAGGAAAGTGGACTGCGCGACGGCTGCACTTTGTCGTTCAAGGTTCACCGCTCTAGTGAAGTAATTGCAAACAGCATCCAGAAAGACGTCCACATCGGGTGGGATATCTCGCGGACTTAGGGCGTAGGTGAGTTTTTTCCGGGTAGGTGTAGGAGTCAAATGGTGCGGGCTGTCCAATTGGCCAAGGCAATCTGGTTGTGGTGATTTTTGCTGCGTTGCCTGTGCCTCGTGGCTTACAGGCGATAAATTCGAAGTCGAAGTCGAAGTCGGAGGATGTTGCGTGGTTTGATCGTGAAAGTCTAGGATCTGTGATTCGTCGTCGTCGGAAGCATAGCACAGGTCTACGAGAGAGGCCATCTTTTTTTCCCGCTGGTTTTTCTCTCTTAGGATGGGAGAAGAGATTGTTTTAACCCTTGAGTTGTCTTTTGCGGTGTTCAGTCGGCAGCGTTTGGAAGGAATAGAGGCCGATTAGGTGAGATCATGGACTTTTTAAAGTGGGGCTGTGTCGTCCCCTGGGGTTTGACGATTGGACAAAAAGTTGAATTTTTGAGAGCTTAATGCAGGCGCCGCGAGAGAGCTGGGGCTTCCAAAAACTGTTCCCTCAATAGTATAGACAGTGCAGCGCGCGCCTGTCACAGTCTCGTGTTTGTGAAATGCGCTGTTTAATTATGAGAGAATGATAAACTTTGAGGATGAGCTAAAAAGTTGAATTTTTGAGAGCTTAATGCAGGCGCCGCGAGAGAGCTGAGGCTTCGAAAAACTGTTCCCTCAATAGTATAGAAAGTGCAGCGCGCGCCTGTCACACTCTCGTGTTTGTGAAATGCGCTGTTTAATTATGAGAGAATGATAAACTTTGAGGATGAGCTAAAAAGTTGAATTTTTGAGAGCTTAATGCAGCCGCCGCGAGAGAGCTGGGCCTTAGAAAAACTGTTCCCTCAATAGTATAGAAAGTGCAGCGCGCGCCTGTCACACTCTCGTGTTTGTGAAATGCGCTGTTTAATTATGAGAGAATGATAAACTTTGAGGATGAGCTAAAAAGTTGAATTTTTGAGGGCTTGATGCGGCCGCCGCGAGAGGGCTGGGCCTTAGAAAAACTGTTCCCTCGATAGACTAGAATGAATAATGTATGGCGTGCGGCTGGGAGAATCTGGAGTTTGTGAAAGGCGGTGTTTAACTATGAGAGAATCATAAAGTTTGATCAGAGTTAATAGAGGGAACGGGAAGTGGTTATGAAAGCCGGAGAAGTTCAAACGGTAAGAAGAATGGGAGCCCTCTGAGGTTGAAGGTACAAGTCACATTCAAAACAAGATGGCGCTTGCTATGGGGAGACGATTTGGAAGTTATTTTAGACATTTTAGAAGGCGATGAAAGAGTCAATCAGCAGTTTGTAGCAGCAGTTAAGCAGCATGTAAGTTGCGATTGTGTTAATTGAGGTGTCTAATTTCTTTCTACCGACCCAAAACGTTCGCTCGGAGATATATTCGGGGCATGGCAAGTTACTGAGTCGAGTCAGCCTTTTAAAAATGTTACAGCCCCAGAAATTGGACTTAGATATACATGTCCTAGCTGCAATGACTGATCAGGGTTTTTCTGTAGAAGCTACACTGAATGTCTGGTTTAATATGAGAAGTACTTGCTGGAAACAGCTCACATGGAATTTTTTAGCTGGTTGTAGCAATATGTTGCACGAATCGTAATTTTTCTTTGTTTGTTGTAGGTCCAGCAACATGAAATGATCTGCAAAGCATGCAAAATCTGATTTCAAGTAATAGAACCGTGGTGGGCTATGGTCAATTACAGAGCCAGCTCCAAGAGTGGTTTCACTAGGAATTGAAACTGTTACAATAACTCTCAAAGCTACTAGTGATAGTGATGGATTGATCATAACTGATCAAGGATGTATTGCATGGCACGATTACTTTGTGTGTGTACGGATATGCTCACAATTCTCCTTCCCAAAGGATGTGAGTGAGAAAAACAAGATCGAAATGAAGCACACGACAGAGGGGAAGTGTCTTTGCAAGGAAATTAGTCAGAGTTGCTAATGAAATGAACAAGGGAAGCAAAGTGAAAGTTCTCCATTTCTATTTCACTTACTTTTGTGAACAACAAATAGCAAAGTTGTTTACAACATTATTAAAAGAAGCTAGTTTCTAATGTTTAGTTCCAAACAATGTGACAATGCCAAATGAAAACTTTCCCATGTGAATGTGGAACTTGGTGTCAATACGATCATAGCTTGTTTGAATGGAATTTGGAGGATTATGGAAAACTACTTATGAATTATTTCATTCTAAAAGCGTGTGTTAACCATTGTGTTAATCACTGTTTGATTGTGAAAAAGTGGTCTGTCATTTCATACTGGCATTTGTGGATGGCGTGCCAATGTTCTTCTCAATTTCACATTAAAAAAAAAAAAAAAAACACACTTCCTATGCTTTCTGTCCTCTTACATTTGTTGTAGGACTGCAGAAGCAAGGCTACAACCCAATTGGCATTGTGTAGTTCCAGAAAATGTCCATACTCCGCTTAAAGAGAGGGTTGAAAATTCTTGGGAATGGGGGGAATCTCAAAGGCCAAAAGCCTCAAGGAAATGTATGAACCTTCATTGCAATTTCCAGAGTGTTGGGAGGGGGTCTTAAGAAAAGTCCCTTCTGTGGGGGGGAGGTATGGATAATATTTATAGAAGTACATAGGGCAAAAAAATTCCAACCTCCCAAACGAGGTCTCTAGTTTTAGTCACACAAACTTGACTTTTTCGTGGACCCTGACAAACCTAGAATTGCCATGAAATTTCTAACGAGCAATCTGACATTCTCTTTCGCTTAAATACGGTAGCATAGCCAGGATATTTAGAAATTCCTGTAAAGAGTCGTGCTACTACACAGCATTTTTACAGTTTGACTTTTTTTGGGCATGGCCACTTGGCATCGGTAAGCTGTTCCCAAGATTTCTTCCCATCTTTCCTTCCTTTGGTATTGCCACTCTGACATGAAATGGATCTCTCCATTCTAATGGTGTTACTATTGTAACCAAACTGATGAAGAACTGAAACCTGTAACAAAATGTTGATGATTGATATGGATGATTTAATAACATATGACTTGGAATCATTTGAGTAAGGAGATATTTAGATTTAATGTTTGAGTTTGGATTTTCTGATTTCAGTATGACTCTTTTTCATAGATTTGAATGCAATTGCGCTCTGCAATTTTCCAAAAATAATATGTCCAAATCTATTTGCGAAAAAAAAAAAAAAAAAAAAATAGAAGAGAAGAAAACACCTGTAGATATCAAAAACCCAACCCTTAGAGCAACAATTTAAGATACACACACACACACACACACACAGTGGTTGTTTTCGTTGTAAAACAAGATTTAATGGAGTGGCTTCAGTTTACAAGCGTCCTCCTGAAATAAAACTAGTAGTAGTAGTAGAATCTTTATTTATACACGATAACAATTCAAGGTAAAAAGCTTGTGGGCTCGTGTACTTAACAAAATAGTATCTAGCCAACTTATGATTATACTGAGACACATTTCAAACTAAATAAGAAGCTACACTACAATAAAACATTCAATTTCCTCTCAAACTTAAAAGTACTTGTAATCAGTTGATCTATTCCTAGCCGTCGAACCTGATGAACTGGTAAAAAGTAAAGCTTGTGAAGTGATTGTTTCTCCTGAGATTCTTAAGGGCGAAACTACCTACATTTTTGACAAGATGGTTAACATAGCTAACATAGTACCGAACCTCTATATGCTAAAGAGTCCTAGACCGGCGATCGGTCGCGCCGGTGAGTGACGAACAGAACATGACAGCGAGAACGAGGAAGGAAGGAAGGAAGGAAGAAAAACAAACTAACCCTAACACAATTGAAAAATCTGAACGCGTGCAAAGTCCAAGTCATTCGCAGGCGCAGTCACTGCCATTTAGAATAGGACACTTTTCAGGTTTGGAGAGAGGGGGTCAGAAAGTCCTTCCAGGAAGAATCGTCGGGCAACCTCTTACGGATGGCTTCCAGAGCCAGCAGTTTGGCCTGTCGACCGCGTTGGGCGATGACCGTGTTTGCTACCCTCCGCAGCTGTTCCCAGAAGGCCGCTCGACCACTGGACAATTGAACGCAGAGCAGCTGGGGCACCAGCAGGGCTAGCTCCCCGATGCGTCGGATGCACTGCAACCTATTTCTTTCCACTTCTAAAAGGGAGCACAGCAAGGCCTTTACAGACTGCTTCCTCGTAGTTTTCTGGCCGGGGGGCAATGACTTGGGGACTGCCAGCTCGTAGAGTTGGTGGACGGCCACCGCACTGGCCAGCAGTCGGCTGAAGAGGGCGCCCTTGCTAGTGGAGCTCCTAGCGAGGAGATGGCAGAGATCCAGGTGGCGAGCAAACACCCTGCAGACGGGACATGGTGGTTGTCGCCGACAGGGGTCTGCTGGCTCCATCTGCGGCCAAAATCGACCGGCCTTCAGGGCACAGCTCTCCTCTGGGCAGTCACAGGCAGCGGCGCAAATGACAAAGAGGCTTGCCATCTTCTCGGCCACCATTTGACGGTGCGCGTCTGCGACTCGCTGGCTGGTGGCCTCTTGCACTGCCTCCGGATCTTCTTTCCAAGCGCGTCCTCCTGCATTTGCCGCTGTGCTGGCCATGGCAGTTTGTAGTTCCTGTTGGGACAGACAACAAGAAGGGGAAACAAGATTGACGATATACATCACCAGTGCGCCAGGAGGCACACAAATGATCCAACAGGGTTTAACAGTGATGATCTGATCGGTGATCACGAATGTAAGTTTACCTCTTGGCGAAGTGGCTGGTGGTCTCTGAAGAAGTTTGACACGGCCTGCCACGTTTCCTCGTCGGGGAAATCCTCCATTCGGAGACCCGGCACCGACGAGTGCCTCAGGCCCCAGCGATCCTCTGCCTCTGCTTGCGCTGTCTGCCCTTCGCCTTGGCCTGTGGTCGTCGCTCCTGCTCCAGCTGTCATTTAAAAAGTGAAAAAAAAAAAAATAATAATAATAAAATAAAATAAAATAAATAAATAGATAAATAGATAAATAGATAAATAAATTAATAAATAAATAATGTGAACAGAAAAAAAAAAAAAAAAACCGAACAAAACAGACAATCAAACAAAAGGCAGCAGTTGGTTAACGCGGTTGCTTTTCAGCCTTATCATTACCTGGTTGTCCGCCCTCAGGCAGCGCCCTTTCTTCCGTGCGCGTCGCCTTGGTTCTAGCACCGCCTACAGAGGAAGCCCTTCTCTTCTTTCTTCTGGCAAGGCCGGCGACAGCCGTGGAGGTGGTGGCTTCTGCTGCCCTTTCGGCCCCACCGCCGTCCCCTTCGGACGAGGAGTCACTCTGCTGCCCAGGTTGGCTAGCTAGCCGCGCGAGCAGATCGCAGAGCAGTCTGTCCGTCTCTCGGGAGGACTGGCGTTGCGCAGTGCCGTCGCTGGACGACTTGCCGATTTCCCGCATGACGCTTTGCGGACACTCTATCAGGGGTTCGTCGGCGTCGTCGTCTTCCTCGTTGCTAGGGCTGGATCCCTCCGCGGCTGACGACTCGTCGCCCTCTCTCCAAGCTGGGTTCAGGTTGGAGTGAAGCGTTTCTAAGGTCTCCGGCGATAGGGCTTCAAAGGTGCCGAAGCTCACGCCGTACTCCACCATGGCGGACGCAAGGTACTGCGGACAGAATGTTCCGCTCTGATATCTGATGGCCGCGTACCTGAGGTTTAGGAGTCGCGCCCTGCTGAGACCTGAGCCCGCGGTGGTTGCCCGACTTACCAAGCAGGCCACGTCGCACACAGCCAGTCGCCTCAACGTCAAATTACTGGCTTTCGCCGACACTGTTATGTTGCCCGGTAGAAAACCCCCGTGGTCTTGCGTAACGAGCTTCCTGGGAAAGCCGTGCGTGTATTCTGGGCTGGCCAGGGACCAGGGAGGTGCATTCCAGACCATGATATTTCCAAACCTACATGGAGACGAAGGATTACCAAACAAGAATTGAGGAAAGAAATGGATTGATTCATTTACTTAAGTATTTCTACAAAGTACACGAAAAACAGAGACACAAAACTGAAAGAGAAACCGAAAAAAAAAAAAAAAAAAAAACTGAAACAAAAAACTAAGCATCCTATTGCCCCTCCATTCCCTAGATCTAATACGCTCACGCAAAAAGGAGGCAAAAACTAGAATCTAAGAGCTACAAACCGAGTGGGTTTGTAGCTCCGACGACATTTAGGACAGATTATTTTAAAAGTGCGATAATGTTCGCCATCAAAGACATGTAAGAGTCTTTTAAAGTCAAAATCCTGAAGCTCGCCCCTAAAAGAGCCAAGGGGCTCTGACTGCCTAGCATCAACTGGAATATGTTTCATATGTTTGTTGTTAACTGGAATATTGTTCCACAAAAGGAATCATTCTAATCGAGTCAAAGTCTCTGCAAGTAGATGCTTTGCTCATATTTGGTTTAATTCAGGGGAAAAGCTGAGCATCCTTCCTAGGCGAGTCTGACTGGCCGGTAACAGGTGATAAAAAATGATCCAAAGGTCCGGCGGGCTAGATCTATCTGTCCACGAAGTCATTTAAAGAAGAGAAAAAAATAGGAGATCTAAATACTCCGACCATTAGCCAAGGGGTAAGAGTTTAAGCCTAACGCGGAAATCAAATCCAATCATATGAAAATGAAAAAAAACCAGCGACCTACCTGTCCAAGCGAACCAGGTTTAAATTGCTGTCTAAAGGCGCTTGTCTGCTAGTTAGGGCTTCGGTCAACTTTGCCCCGTCACGTCGGAAAAGTTCCCACTTGTTCAGGTCTCTGAGTAGATGTTTGCGACGGGGAGACTTCTGGGTTGGATCAGACGGAGAGGGCAAAGGAAGCGTGTCTTTCCACCCAATCTCTAGGCTGCGTGTGCAGTAACTTATTGCGCTGGCTGCGTCTTCGAATGTAAGTGCGTTGGAGACCCTCTCCTCATCAGAGTCGCGAGGCACTATGTGTCTTGGCAGCGTCAGACTGTCCAGCAAGAACAAATCAAAGTTGAAGGCTAGAGGCCTGTCCGGGGATTCTGCGAATGCCAAGGGAAAGTATGGCTGTACAGTCTCCGCGTCCCTTTGGACGGAAAGTGCCTCCTGTTTTCGGTAAAAGGACTGACTGCTCTCCTCTACAAGTTCCTCTTCTGGCACTAAAAATGTCCTGTCCCCGGGCGTCTGCACGTCTTCCTCATCATCGTGGTCGTCAGCTCTGTCGGCGCAAAAACCTCCTATTAGACCATTACCCTACGGCTACCAAAAGAGAAAAGGGAAAAAAATGGGCCAAGTAGAGGAGCGATTTGACCCACCTCCTACCACCTTCTGCTGCAGCCTCTGTGTCAAGCAACTGTCTGAAAATCCAAGACAGACACACTTTTTGTTTGTTGTTTTTTGTTTTACACAAGTAACAATGGGAATAGATACAGATTGTGGCCATTTCCAGAACGTACCGAGTGCGCGCGACAAAATTGTACACCAAAGATATATCGCAGATCCTGGGTTACTAAAAACAAACAGAAAACATGAGGATCCTACCTTGCTCCAGCGCCACTGGTTTTTCGACTTCTCTGGTTTTTCCTACACAGAACAAGATACGCGATCGTGTTAAGTTGTCTAGGCTCGTTCCAAATGCATTTGAAATCACGGTGAAATGAACTAGCTACGCCTGCTGCCCCAAGAAGTGAAACCATAGGTTAAGAAGGCATAATCGGCGGTTTGACCAGAATATCCGAGTTCACGTCGAATGCCTTACAAAAGTCAAGTAAGCTATCTTTCTCAAAAGTTTCAGCGTAATAGTGGAATTCTCTCTGAACTCTGTCATGAAAACAGAGAACAGATTTCACGGCTTTACCCTGGTTCCACGTGTCATCATCATTTAGTTGATATCATTTACCTTCTTGGTGGACTCTTGTCGTCTCTGCCACTACCGTCACTCTCTTGCGAGGATCTACGAGAATAATGAGAATCATAATAATAATAATAATAATAATAATAATAATAATAATAACAATAAAAGGGCTCTAGATTTGCCATTCACCTTTCTCTTTTCTGTATAGTTTTAGATATGCTTTTACTTATCAGATTATTAGACTTTGAATCTGTTCAGATTTGACTCCGTTATCTATAGTTTTCCAGACGCTTTGAAAGAAAAAAAAAAAAAGGTGCAGATGTGAGCCGAAAGTGAGTTCTTTTTCATCGTTTTATTCGCTGTTAATATTTTGTATTGCAGAAGATTTGATGGAAATTATTGCTATATAATAGTAAGGGAAATAATAAGGAATCATAGTAAGGCATAATGATAAGGAATAACAGCAAGGCAATGAGAAAGCTATTTCTGGGAATCATAGCTAAAGCCAGGAATACTGAGCCAAGAAGTGTTCAGCATTATTATCATAGCTATCATTATTATGAACCGAGGTGTGTATGCACTCGCTTTTCTTAAATTTTTATCAGACATTTCAATGTATTTTTCGATTTTTAAGCATTTTATCGGAATAATAATAGTTATAAAACAAAAACAAGACAAAACAAAACGGAAACAAAACAAAAGAAAAACCAACAGTTTTTTCGCCCAATGTAAAAGCAAAATAATTATAGTGATCGCTTGAGGCTTTCAGTCGGAATTCGCCAAGTAAATATTTCGCTGTTAGATTCGCTCCGACGAACGAAGGGCTAACGCTCGAAAGGTCAGCTTTTATAATCGTAACGGTGGCCAATTTACCATTTCAACTTTGTTGATATGTTCAAATTATTTCCTTACCCCCACCGACGCAGCCCCAAACATTTTCTTTAGAAACTATCGGCCTTTATTCATTTGGCTGTTAGGTTTGAGACGAGTTTTTTCGAAGTGTCACCAGATAGCCATTTTATAGTATGGCCACGATCGCATCTTTCGATGGTGAACTAGCTAGAAAACCAAAATAATATTTAGAGTCGCTTGACCTTGCTAAAGAAACATTTAATACTCTCAAGAGGCTTGAAAGATCGAAGCTTTCAGTGAAAATTCGGTGAGATTTTCTGACTGCCGGGCATTTAGTCTATTTAAGACCATTCCCGGCTGCCGGGCATATGTATATAGCCACAGCGAGTTCCGAGTGGAAACAAACAAACAATTCCTCTTGGAAGTGTTACAAGATGCTACAGCGATTTCTACTATTGAAAACAATACTAAATAATGCTTCCCCTACCGAAATAATTCCTGCGAATCTCGTTCCTCGTTCGCTGGACTCGAACTCTTGGATGAAAAATAATCGGAGATCGCAGCTTTCCGGCTCATTTTTAGAGGTTCTCGCTGCGGCTTCAAGTACGTTTCTTTAATATGTATTTATTTTTATTTTGCCAGGGGACACTTATATATAACGGGGGCACCTTACGTCAAATTTCCCAAAATAGATCTTGCCTTACTTTGTTTACCTATTGACGTCAATTTTCTCCAAATAGACGTCCCAAAAAAGCCTCTTGACGTCATTCGAGGATTTTCCCCACGTAGCTATTTTGGTGTTTTGGCCGAGCGAACACTGGAACTTGCCTCGACGGGGCAAGTTCCAGTGCTCCGGCGGCTGCCTGTGCATTCTCGGTGCTCGAATGACTTGGACGGTCGAACAATATCGTATTAAATAATAATTGAACAATATGGTATTAAACCGACAATTTCTTTTGATCGATCCAGCCCAAAAGAGTCTCCCTTTGTTTACATAGCCCTCCTACGCAGCCCCTAGGCCGAGATGATGAAGGAAAGCTTCGATTGGACGGCAGATGGCCAAAGCAGTTTCCCATTACCCTTCGAGATCATACGTCAAAATCTAACCAAAATACCTGCAAAAATAAGCACTTTTCCGTGAAGAGAAAGCAAGAATATTTTACCGACAAAAGAAATTCCTGTAAAGAGTGTACAAATCAAATTGAGACGACAAGTGACTTCCTTCAAGCATCTAAAGAGTGTACAGATCCGAAATGAAGCTGACAATTCACTTCTTTCTTCAAGCAAAGAGTCCTTGAGATGAGCCTTTTTTTTTCTTTTCGTTTCGTTCAGTTTCTCCACAAAACAATGCTTCCTTTTTCGGTCAATGAGCAAAATCGCCAAGCTGATCAAATGAAATTTCTCACAATCTACTACCTAAGGCTTTTCTCAATGTCTTGGCACATACCAGTCGTGGGTAATTGAAGTACTGGGCTAGCATGAAAAGTCCAGCTTATTATATGAGTCAGGTCAGATCAGAACGACCATTTTAATACATGCTGTTCTTTGTAAATGATGACATCTTCATGTAAGAGAGTTGGTTCTAAGAGAGAGCGGTTGTTATTTCTTTTGAAAGAAGGCAAAGATTCCGAACGACAACCCTTTGAGCCCCCCCCCATACCCACTTACAAATTCTCCCTAGTGATCTTTCCATTACCTTCTTCACAGAATTTGATACAATACCCAAACACTTTTCCTGAGCTGATCACTTTAGGAAATCTCATAACTTTCTCTTCTCATCTAGTGATATTGTGGGGGGAAGACTGACTGTGATCACTTTTGTGACTTGAAACCCAAATAAGACAGCACAAAACCAACCCCAGGCCTGAGAAGTGCAATTTATCATCTCAGTCAGGTCAGAGGGAATTGAAGCCTTTGCATCTATTTAAGGGGACTCATGTCCTATTGTTTATGTACAAGTACTTTGTACAGATCTTTAAAGGAAACGAGGAAGGCAGTTATTTTATTCAGTCTCTTCTTTCTTGGCTGGTTTTAATCGGGGTAGGGTTTTCTGCCTGAACCATTTTAATGGATGCTGTCCTTTGTAAATGATGACATCTTCATGGAAGAGAGAGTTGGTTTAAGAGAGTGGTTGAAATCTCATAACTTGTTCTTCTGATGATCCATTCATAGGGGAGAGAACTGATTTTGATCACCCCCACAAGTGCAATATCAATTGAGAAAACTGCTAGAGGTCTAAGTCCACCAAACTGCTCTTTTTTTAAGTTTCTCATGCCCCATTTTCCCAAAGCACATTAATGTAGACATGCTTAGAAAGGTCTCTGCAAGAGGAACACTTTGATATGTATAAAACTCTTTAACTCCTTCATGGGCATGCTCAGCGGAAGAGGTCGAAAACGAGGGGAGGTCCACCAAAGTGGTTTTTCCTTAAGTTTGTCAAGCTTCATCTCACCAAACCACACTAAAGTAGTCCTGGTTGGGAAGATCTCTGCCAGAGGAACACTTTCATATGTATAAAACTCAATAGGTTAAGAAACCCCTTAAGATACAGCAGTTAGTTAGGGTTGCAATCTAGGGCTAGGCTTAGGCTAGGGGTTAGGGTTGCAATCTAGGGCTAGGGGTTAGGGTTGCAATCTAGGGCTAGGGGTTAGGGTTAGCATCTTCACGTCTAGGGGAATCGCCCTAGAATTAACTCAGTCCTGCCCAAATCTGGCATGAAACTTCCCAAGGCTGGAGGGTTAGCTAACCTGTAATGTGCATTCGAGCATATGCACATGCAATTTGGAATATGCAGGTCCTGCGCTTTTCCTGAGGTGATCATTTCATGAAATCTCATAACTTTTTGCATCTCATGTAGGGATTATTGATCACTTTTGTGACTCGAAAGGGTTGAAGAAACCCCGAAACAGAAGAGCACGAAAGCAAGCAAAAGAATACCTATCCCCCTCTCCCTATCACAATCTTATATGGATAGACCAGCCAACTTCACAGTGACCATCGGTCCCCTGCACCTCCAGTCAAATAGCTATAGTGCTCCATGTAAGGGAATCCAAGATCTTTCTCAGTGGGACTTGATAAATCCAGCACTTCTCAGACCCCCTCACATGGGACAAAGAAGCTATTGTTTTGAAAGCTGTCAGCATTTTGGCATTTCTTTAAAATCAAGCAAACCAATACCAGCTGAGAATATGTAAACACATCGATTTATTTCCTCACAAGACACAACACAATCACTTCAACAACTCACACGTGACAAATGCTATATTCCTTCGCAAACGCTGCCGACACCACTACTTTTGTTTTTCCAAGGGAAACTGTTCATAGAAAGCGATTTTTAAAAGTGAACCGTCTACGAGACAAGCACAAGACTGAATAAATGTCTCTGCAGCCTTGGAGCCAAGTATGAAATACTGGGGTCCCACTCAATTCAAATTGCATACACGTGTGTATGTTGCAGGTCAAAATTCAATTTTCAATTCAGACTCAATTTTTTTTCTTCTTTTTTTTTTTCAACTTCCAAAGATATTTTTTTGGCGATACAAAATGCCCTTCTTAAAATCCAATCAAATGGCCTGTGAGAACAGCGTGCATGTTGCAGGTCAACATTGCATCGGAGTGAATTTTTTTTTTTTTCCAGACCTGGGTTGATTCTCAATTTCATTTGTCTCCTAGCCCTAATTATTCGAGAGGAAAATCGAGAATCAACCCAACTTGAAAAAAATTCAAATTGTGACCCATAACACACATCACAACCATCACGTCAACAAAACGGCAACACTTTAAAATGGCATGAGATGGATGATCAAGTAACAAAATGAATGTTTGTAGCAATGACACGAAAAAGAGTTGTAGTTCTTCAGTGGACTGAAGATATCCTAATCTGCAAAGACGACCTTGTGTATTTGACGGGGGGAAGTGCACAGTTGATACAACCCCGGTCGATTCTTTGGCGCTTTCACAGTAACAGGCACTAGGCTGTCAACACTCTCCCTCCACTGTCCACTGCCGTGTTGCAGTCTGTAAAAGTTCTTTGAAACGTTCTTGTACCAGAGAAGAGAAACCTCACCTTCTTGACCAAGGGAATGGATCTGTCCTATCAAAACCTTTGGGCAGTTAAGCCGGCTATCCTCTTCCACTACTGCCACAAAGTCACCGGGTTTGAAAGGGCAGTCATCGGAACTCTGCGGTTGTGCTTGGCCACCGTCGGATCCGTCGTCCAGACGGTCCTCTGCGTAGTCTCTGGCCAGGTCGACAGCAAGCCTCTTTCGGTCATTGGCGGTGCGGCGGTCGTATGTCCGCTGAGCCTGTTGCCGTGAATGTCTGAGCGCGGCCGCCAATGACGCCTTCAGGGCATCTGTGCAGTCCCTGTGAAATGGAAATCTGGTTTTAGAGATGGCTACATTGACAACACTGAATTTAGTGGGTACTGGTCCAAGTGTAAGTTGCATGTTTAAGTTGAGTTTTCATCTTAAGTGTTTGTTTTGTTTTGGTTGCCTGTGGAATGAATGGCCTTAGTACAAGAGAAAATTATAAATTCAATTACAATATTAAGGTCGGGACACGCACAGAGTTAAACTAGAAATAATTAAGACTAAAGGAAATTTGCAAGTCATGAAAAAAAATAAATAAATAAATAAAAAAAAAATAAATAAACAAATATATATATATATATATATATATATTGAGGGCCTCCCACAATATATACTTCGCTCTACTTCTATGTATTGAGCACTGTTCTACGAAAATCAAGTCACACTAAATACATATATATATATATATATATGTATAAATTATAAAAGAGCCTAGAGCAACAAATAAATCACAGTAATAGCTATGAAGAAACTGATTACTCTGGTCAAAGCAGAAGACCAGGGTGACATTAATATTGGCACAGTAATTCATTTTTAATTTCTCTTTTTTTTTAAATTTACTAAAAGGGGTTGACTTTATATCTTGCCCAAGAGAGTCCCAGACCTTTGGTCCTTAAAGCGAATATGAAAAATACCATAGTTTGTGCTAGCTCGAGGCAGGTAATAAGATTGATTTGCTGCACTTCGTGTATTGTAGTTGTGGATACTAAGTACTGAATTAAAGAAGCCATCGAGATAAAAACTCCAATTTTCTTAACAATATCTCATGACTGATGGTATCAAACGCCTTACTGACATCTAAGAATATACCGCAAGAAAAATGCCTGTCAATTGCCCATCAATTGCCCTTTGAAATCTATCAACAACACCAAGTGTAGTGTGATGAGTGGACTGCTAAGCCCTAAAACCAAGTTCATTTTCAAAGAACACTTTTTTTTCCTTTTCAAGGAAATCAACTAATCTATTGCATGCAAGTTTTTCAAGGAATTTATAAAAACAGACATCAAGCAGATTGGTTGATAATTGGATAGACAAGTGTGGGATCCCTTTTTATAGACTGGAATCACATTTGCTAATTTTAAATTGGCCGGCATTACAACCGGTCTCAAAGGAGGTATTGAACAAGATTTGGTCTTGAAATATCTTTTATAAAATTTACTTTTTTTACTCGAATGGATATTTTGAAATCCTTGGGTTATCCATGGCTTTGACTGAAATTTTAACTCTTTCTTAGGTAAGGTAAGGTCAAGACTTTATCTAACGAGGGTTAACACGAAATAGCCGAGGCTAATAAACTTGCGGCCCTCTAGATAATAAATAATGAGTTCTTAAAGAATTGTTAAATGAAATTGTATGTTTATGTTCTGAGGGCCAAAAGTTGAGGCTATCTGCTGTTGCGATCATTAAATAAAGGCATGACTTATTTGCTGAATTGTATAGTAGTAAAAAAAAAAAATGGCCACTTACTCTCTACCATATGACCAGGTAATGAATGCAGATCGAAGCATGTTGATTGTCACCGATTTTCCAGTGAGGCTGCGAAACAAACTTTTCATGTGCGCAGAGAATGCGGGTCCTGAAAAGCTTTCACCCTTCCTGTTCTACAAGGTGCAAGTAAAAAGAAAACATTCATGAATGGACAATGAACAGAAATGAACTATAACCAGTTTTAATTCACAATAATAATTATAGTAATAGTAATAATAATAATAATAATAATAACAATAATAATAATAACCAGTTCTACCATTTTTTAAGACAAATGTTTGCAATTTTCAAACCACACCTCCCCAGTGGGCAAATCACTCGATCTTTTCCTCAAGACTGAAAATGACATTGAACTTGTAAAAAAAAAAAAAAAAAAAACAGTACTGTATGTAGTGGTCAAGCTTTTGCTTTTCTGAGACCCCCTCATGCTGTCCATACCACCATCAGGTTGACACACTGAGTAGAATTAATTTCCAATCCCAGGCACCCCTATGAGGGTGGTTAAGAAATCCCAAGGACCCCTACGAGGGTGCTTAAGAAATCCCATGGACCCCTATGAGGGTGGTTAAGAAATCCCATTGACCCCTATGAGGGTGCTAGCCTAGGTCTCTGCAGGTGAATCAAGAAAATGTAGTGCTAGGGTTTAGGGTTAGGTTTCAAGGGTAAGACATTTGAGAGATTCACCCTTTGAAAGGGTAAGACATTTGAAAGATTCACCCTTAGAAGGGGGAGACATTTGATAGACTCACCCTTTGAAGGGTGAGACATTTGAAATATTCACCCATTTGAAGGGTAAGTCATTTGAAAGATTCACCCTTACAAGGGTAAGCAATTTGAAAGATTCACCCTTAGAAGCGTGAGACATTTGAAAAATTCACCCTTTGAAGGGTTAGCAATTTGAAAGATTCTGAAAGATTCCCTCTTTGACGAGTGAGCAATTTGAAAGATTTAACCGGGTTTCTGAAAGATTCCCTCTTTGAAGAGTGAGCAATTTGAAAGATTTAACCGGGTTTTAGGAGTTTAGGGCTAGGGTTAGGGTTAGGGTTAGGGTTAGGGTTAGGGTTAGGGTTAGGGTTAGGGTTAGGGTTAGGGTTAGGGTTAGGGTTAGGGTTAGGGTTAGGGTTAGGGTTAGGGTTAGGGTTAGGGTTAGGGTTAGGGTTAGGGTTAGGGTTAGGGTTAGGGTTAGGGGTTAGGGTTAGGGTTAGGGTTAGGGTTAAGGGTTAGGGTTAGGGTTAGGGTTAGGGTTAGGGTTAGGGGTTAGGGGGTAGGGTTAGGGTTAGGGTTAGGGTTAGGGTTAGGGTTAGGGTTAGGGTTAGGGTTAGGGTTAGGGTTAGGGTTAGGGTTAGGGTTAGGGTTAGGGTTAGGGTTAGGGTTAGGGTTAGGGTTAGGGTTAGGGTTAGGTTAGGGTTAGGGTTAG